>NC_136855.1:9385501-9388001 GCF_951799975.1 Gobius niger | reverse complement strand
CAATATCCCTCTCTCCCTTCACCTTTTCTCTCATCGTAGTATTTACTCTCCAAGACAATTAATAAGTTAAAAAATCGCAACTTGCCACGACACCTGCAGTTGCGCTTATGGCCTCTGGGGGCAAGAGTAATTTAGTACTGCTTTAAACTTGCAAAACAAACGTACATCTCCAAATCTAGTTCCTCTATACGTCCCCATTGTTTGAATAAAGGGTTGGATTTCCGTGTGTTCTCCCGTCCCATCGCCAGCTCCCATATCTCCCTTCATAACAGCGCTGCACTCGAGTAGATTTACCTTCAATCGCCATTTATCAAATCTGCTCCATTAACGAGCGCTCCGTCTCTTAATCCCGATTACAACACAAGAGCAGCGCGCCCCGTCCCGCCGCGGCTCATCCCCCCCAGGAGGGACACGGCAGGACGCGCTTTTGTCATGTCCGGGATGTGAGCCGCCAGGTCGTAGGACTGACTTTTAGGGACCATGGAGGGCCACGGTCTGAGGGCCCGGGGCAGCGGGACCGGGAGCTCGGTTAGGAGGAACTCGATCAAACGCAGCGCCTCCTCCGGGTCACAGAAGGTAAGACACAGTAACAGAAATGGAGCTTTTCTGTAACTGCGAAGACTTAAATGTCAAGAGAATGCTTTAAATTTGATCCCATTGTCATTACTCCATATTTAAACAGTATTTTGTCTTTTTATATAGATCTTTATAAATGTCAAATGCAGGTTTTTTCTTTTTTCACTTTCATTTTGCATTTGTGTTATAAAAGGTTTGTGTTTAGACATTGAGAACAGCTAAATTCATCAGTTAAAGGGCCTATGCCTGATCTGGGGAATTGGGAATTGTCAATAACTGTGTGATCTGAACTCATTTCAAAACTCCGGGGTTGAGTTGATAAGCTGGTTGCACAACGGACAGGGTTCCCAAAGCGGGGGTCAGGACCCACTGCGAGGTGGGATTACGAGAGGATATCAGAACAAGACTCCTAAAAAAATAGAATGATGTTTGTGATTGAAAAGAGAATATATTGTGAAATTCCATCATAAGATATGAAATGTTGAATTATAAAACGTGCTGGATCTGTTTTTCGGTTGGCCTCGTTGTTTTGAGTGTTTTTTATTGAATGACAGACATTTGACGGCAAGTAAAAAAGCATGTTTGTAATATTATTGTCCAAATCTCTCTCTCTTGGTTTAAAGGTGCATTATGCAACTTTTTATGTAAAAATAAAGTTGATATATGTGCGTATTTGACCTTGTAGTGACCCAACAGCTGTATGGGTGGTCAGCGCGGCGCCTTTACTTTCCATCACAGTGGTCTCTACAACGCTGCAGGATCAATTGTTGTGTGGGTTTTCTGGCGAGAGGCTCCGTCAGCAGAGAAACCCTTCCAAACAGTTGATCCTGGAGAATCCTCGAGACCACTGTGACGGAAAGTAAAGGTGCCACGCTGACCTCTCATACAGCCGCTGGGTCACTTCAAGGTGAAATATGCACGAATATCTTCTTTTTTTTTTTTTTTACATAAAAAGTTACATAATGCGCCTTTAAAGCCACATCGCGTAGAATTTTGCCTAATAAATAAAACTGAAAAACAAACATTTATTTGACAAATACCTCATAAATGTAAACAAACATGTGTGAGCGGCACAGCACCCCTAAGACATGACTGTGACTGTACCGGGAGTGGGTACGTCTCCAGCTCGTCTCCATGGAGATGAGGAGAGAGATCAGCAGAGTTTGAGACTTAAGGCGAGACACTGCAGATGAATAGGGGAAAAAAATAAATGTAGAGATATGAAACTTTTGCTGAACATTATAGATATAAATATGAGAAAAAAAATGTATTGCATTTTTTCTGTCATTTTATGTTTTCACATAAAAATAAGGCATTTTGAGCATTAAAATGGCCAAAATTGCCTATATTTTGGGCAACGAAATCAAAATAAGGAATTGAGCCAGATTAAATTTTATGGTTTTATTTTATTGACATATTAGTAACTCAGATTTTTTCAGAGGGGATTTTGGATATTTTGTTTAGTTTTTCAATAAACTAATCATCAGTGAAAAAATCTGTAAAAACTCAAATTTCGCCTGTTTTTTTGGTTTCAAAGCTGAATAAATCAGGCTAGGAATTAGATATTAAAAAATCGCTCTGAAAAAACCTTCAAAATATTGTTAGGTCTCTGGAAAGTTTGGAGTCTGTGGGAGCTACTATGAGGGCTCACTCCCTGCCCGAGTGCGGCTTCTCTCATTCAGAGAAAACCAGCCCTGAAGTTCTTCGACTTTCCGCACCAGCGTCTCGTAGGAGGAACAATACAATATTTGGGAGAAAGCATCATCACGGGGCCCCTTAGCAGGACACGTGGATGTAAAATCTGTCAATATTTATGAATGAAAACCCGCTTGAAAGGCGGCGTTTCTACGCGGCGCAGCAGCTACTTCCAGGTTGCCCCACGACCACTGCGTGAAAAATCAATACTTTCACCTGCCGTGTCTCG
>NC_136855.1:7997390-8103754 GCF_951799975.1 Gobius niger | reverse complement strand
GGCAGTTGTGGTGAACAGGTCTGGGCTCATTCTCAAAATTGACCTTCAAAACCTGTGACTGTGGCCGGTTGACAAGATGAAGCTTGTAAAGCACTATAAGAATGAGAGTTATTATCATACATGAAAATGAGCTTCTGTGTCGTGTAAGTTCAACAATTGTCATTAGTCTTACGCACTAAACATCCTCCCTCTTCGCCGCGAAGCCAAAGGAAATGTTGCTGATCGTGTTGGGAAATGTTTGGATCGTTTCCTCCTCCCGCTCCTCTCTCGGCTCACTCCGACTCTGGCGTTTATCCGGGGCTTCAGGTGGGAGTGCTGCGTGCGCTGTGTGTTTTGGCCCGAGCAGGTCGCAGCGTTTCTGCCCGTGTAGAAACCAAACGTCCCCCCGCGACCCCCGCACCCCCCCCCACACACTCTCATCTGGAAGTCATTAGCTCCCCTCCCCCTCTCTTGGAGATGACTGCAGATATCGGCGCTAAAGTACTGCATGTGTTTTATAAAACACGCAGGACTCGCAGGAGGCAGGACTCTCGCAGGAGGCCGGACTCTCGCAGGAGGCCGGACTCTCGCAGGAGGCCGGACTCGCAGGAGGCCGGACTCGCAGTAGGCCGGACTCGCAGGAGGCAGGGCCGCGGCCCACTTCCAACACTTTTGTTTTAGCCACTTATGTGACAAATGAGACAGTTACAAAGGCTTTCGAGGCAATTGTCTGGGATCACCGCGAGGGATGGGGTTTACGGTTGTGTACCAGGCCCAGGTTTTACAGAAGAAACTACAGGTAGTTTTAACTTTTGAGCCCGGTTGCTCTCTTAAAGGGGGGTATTATGCAAAATCGACTTTTTCAAGCTTTACATCATGTTATTATGTCATTCCCTCATTAAAAACATGCCTGAAGTGTTGCCTTGGCACATTCACGTATTTTTGAGTAATCTGTAAAAACTCTGATGGCGGCCATTTTAGGGATAGGTTTGCCTGAGTCCTCCTAGGAACGCCCCCACCTCCTGGAGACGCCTCCGAGCTTTCGTCACCAGCCGAGTAACCAACCACTGCTCCTCAGCAGAACCCCCTCCCCACTGATGCCACAGACAGCGTGTGGAGGGGGCGTGTCGGAAAGGGTCAGAGGTTCTTAAAGAGACAGAGGCCTATTTCAAGACATTCACTACAGCCATTTTGAGAGAGCAATTTTATACAAGGCAGTTATTCTAATTTACTGCATTTACAGACCAACAGAAGGTTTCGTCATCATTGTAGTGTGATATAGACTGGTGCTATGTGATTGAAAAAAGCATAATACCCCCTCTTTAAAGGGATATTTCAGGATTTTTGTGATTTGCCTCAGGTGCACTGTGGAGCGGGTCAGACTGTTTTTAATGCAGGCTAGCTGACATCATAGAAATGTGCTAGCCTTGCATTAGCCAAGCGCCACGAAACTCTTCAAATGTAAGAACTGCATGAATTACAAAAAAAATATCTCCAAGTACCAGCAACACTCTGGATAACTAGGAAGCCCTATGTCAAAAATCCTGAAATATCCTTTTAAGATATAACCCTTCATCTTTGAAAAAACAGTCATTACACGGACAGAACATTTCAATGAGAAATTCGATGAGAAATTCATTGTAACTTGTCGCAACTCGACTGAAAAAGTAGCACCTACAACAACTTGAATAGGTGTTGTCAGTTGTGGCTCCCTCCTCCTTATAAGACCTTTCTAGGTACAGTGAAATGTGCTGTGTACCTAGTACATACAGGGTTAGAGTAAAGCTCATGTGGCTCCTGCGGCAGGCGCGAGTGATTACTGTGTATTATCAGTGTGATACACAGTCATTACTGTGGTGAAGTACTGCACGTGGCGGCAGGTGTGGACAGTGCACTGTGCATCAGCTGCTCAGAGCGGGTGAATGCGGCGTGAGGAGGAAGTGGAGTCCAAAACACACATTGAGGAAAAAGGACCCACGTCATCTGAATTTGGAGCAACATAACCACCTCTACCACATCATGAAGACACGAGTGAAACTGAAACACAAGCTGAGAGAGGAGGAAAAGCTTTCTGACGACGCTGCAGCTGTGGGTTTGAAATGCCTTTCCCGGGCCCAGGCATTCGGATCAGAGGAATTACACGTCAAGAAACTTAAGACAACATGACTCTTAACCTTCTGTTCATGGCAGGGTTCGGTTTATCGCTTCTTTGACCCCTCTTTCAAACATCTTTTGTCTTTAGCTAAAGGTTTTAACCTCACCGTCGTCAAAGGAGGAGGGGCTTTAAGGTGGAGATAGACTGCAGGCTGAAGCGTTCTCTGCTGTGTTGGTAGAGCCTTTTCTGCAGCTGCTGTTTTGCTTCTCCGATACGACACTCTCTGCAAACAGAATAAACCACATTGCTCCGTTTGTGGCCACCCAAACCCTTTCAGAACCTTTGGACTCTGCTGTGGTACCGAAGTTGTCCAGCGGGTTCTCATGATTCCCAACTAAACCTTTGTAAATGGAGCGTGCCCTGACGTCACTGCTGTTTCTGTAAAAACCTCTAACTACTCGCTGCTTGGTGTTAAGTAAGTCTTAAATTGTCTCCAGATTCCGATGAAAAAACGACATTCAGACATCAGTCACGAAGGCGTTGTAAAAGTAAAGTAAAGTAAAAAGGCCAAGGTACTGTGCCGTGACTTATTTCAAAAGCCTGAACTAAGATGCAAAATAAGCGTAAAGCCCAGTGGGACAGGAGAGTAACCTTTGTGCCAGGCTCCGATCAGTTTAATTGGAGGTTCCTGTGTAAAATCTGCCTCAAATTAATTAACAAACCGCCGCACACAGGAGGCAGATGACGGAGCCCAGATGGGGAAAAACCAACAGGAAATAACAAGTCCATATTTGGTATTTACTCACGCTTCTTTAAGGAGCTACGTCTGCTCCGAGCCTGGCCCTGGAACTTTCTTTGCCAAAGCTGCATGGAGCAACAGCAACTGGCTTCTCATGACTCTCCCAAATCCCAGAATCCTTCAGAGCAGACTTTAGCAGAGACTCAAGTATGAATGTGCTGCAGCATACACTCTAAGAGTCGTTGATAAAAGTTGCAAGCCTGGCATCCAGACTAATCTCCGATGTTTATTAATTAATAAACTCCACTCAATATTATTATTATTTTCTCTTCAACAATAAAATAATGTCATTTAGCTGCTCTACTTCACACTCCATTGGGGTCAGGTGCTGGAGTTTCAGTTATGAGTGAGTCCTTTTGTGGTGGTTTAGCCAAAGTATCTGGCAACCCTAAATGTGCAGCTCAGTCTGCTTTCTGATTGGTTCATCGGCGATAGCAGTGGTTCCCAAAGTGGCACACTTTGGGAACCAAAACATGAACATTGAGGAAAAAGTAGATTTTTAAAGGATTTGTTTCTTTGTGACTACTTTCAACCAGTATTGAGCTGACAGTGATGGCTGAATGTTGCTTTTTATGCCATTTTAGATGTAAAATAATAACCTGAACAATAGACCAACAACTCACGACCCCCTTCTGTAAATGCTTCAATACAGCATTGTGCATCAAATTCAACATATTGTCCTAAAATCAGACACTTCTGTGTCTTGGGAACCACTGGTCTAAAAGAACCAGGATAAAACTGTAAAAATAAACAACTTTTACATCACCTATTGTGATTAATCAACCCTTCAGTGTTATCAGTAAAATGTAAATGAGTTGTGAACTAGCGAAACAAATAGGACATGTTCATGAAATATATAAAAAAATCCAATCTGAGCATGAGCCAGTGTTTGAATGACTCTTTTAAATGAACAGATCCCAGTGATTTGGCCATAAATCCAATCACTACAACAGACCCTTCTTTTAACCTTGATATCCAGAGTCATGTGTGGTTCTGGTGCCGCCCCAGGCGACCTCGCTGACCTCAGATGCCCCCCCCCTACCAGGACTCTCCCTGGGCTTCTCTCCATAGGCTTCTCTCCAGGCCCAGCTGCTCTGATGGTTTCACCCACAGAAGCAGTGCCAGTCACCGCAATCCCTCCTGCAAATGTGCGCACAGCCGACGCTCCGCTGGCGCCAAATCTGAGAAAACAAGAGAGTGAACTGCAGAACACTTGTCAGGGAACACAGTTTAATGAATTGCAGGGATTGTTTTCTAGCAAACTATACCAACGTTGAGTAAAGTTGACAACACAACTTTTTGCTGCGACATCATGTGCATTCTCTCCAAATTCATCTGTCATTGGCCAATAGTTGTACTTAATAATGTTTGTTTTTAATTGATTATAATTTTGTTGTCTTTGGTGACCTCGAAGCTAAGCAGGAAGGGCCTGGTCGGTATTTGGATGGGAGACCGTTTGGGACCAGGAAGCCTGGGTGACTGTAGTGAGTGAGTGAGTGGTCGAAGTGGCCGATGGCTCAGACTGGCTGCCTCGCTTCCGTCAGTCTAGTTTACACCTCAGCCATTGGCTGCAACCAATGAACTAAAAAAGAAGGCGGCAAAACCCAGACGCAGCTCAGCACCACACTTTTGTAAACCCATTATTTTACTGACAGAAGCGCGGCAGCCTGTCACTCTGACACTACATTCACCCAGGCTTCCTGGTGTTCCCAAACGGTCTCCAATCCAAGTACTGACCAGACCTTTCCCTGCTTAGCTTTCAAGACTGGACAGGATTGGGCAGAGCACAGGGGGGATGTACAGGAGTAACTGTCTGTTCACATGTTAACGGGTTATTCCAAATGCTTCAGAAACTGAAATATCGACCATAACCTGAATATTGACGGCATGTAAACATACTCAATGTCTCATTTGCACGAGAGACCTGTTTCAAACAAATCAATTATAAATAGTACAAATAAAAACACACAAGTTTCACAAATACATCATGACACGGCTAAAAAATTCAACAACAACAATTTAACCAACAGCAATTTCCTAAATGGACATTTCTCGTCATTCTTCTTTGATGAAAGTTTGCAAATCTTATGTTGCTGTAGATAACTGTCATTATTATGAGGAAACATGTATTTACAGCTGTAAATACAAAAAATAATATAGACATCTTATGCGTTTTATTTTGCTGATAAATGAGTTACAAACTTTTTTTGAAAAAGCTTTGTATAAGTTCAAAGGTCAATAAATCAGACAAGAATTCAATTTCTAAAAATCCCTCTTAAAAAAACCCTGTAAAACATTGTGAAGTCCAAGACTGTAGAGTTTGGAGTCTGTCGGAGCGACTAAAGTGGAGCTGTTTTCAGGGTGAACCTCATTTTGAGAAAATGGACCTAAACTTTTGTAACATCCGCACATGCACCTATATATTTCTCGCACCTTTCGCGCCGTGGCTCTGTCCCATATTTGGATTACAGAGTTGTCTCGGTTGCCTTTCATGCTACACGTGGACACCAAACATGTTGATATTTGTGACAGAATAAGCGTGTGAAAGAGTGACTTCCTGACAAACTCTGGCTCACAAACGCTCAAAACAAAATGAGCATCGCAAAGGATGAGTTTGGTCTATTTTTACTCTGACAGTAAAGTTGACTCCTGCCTCTCGCCGAAGAAAGAAATGGAAAACCCAGTTAAAAAGAAATACAACTTTTTGAGGCCATCAGTGAAAAGAACAACATCACACGTATAAAACCTCTCGTCTCTTTTAAATGAAGCCTTTATGCCCTTTTTCGAAGTGTCCGAGGAAAACCCACACACATTCTTCCCGTAACCCAACCATGGCGCAACAGGCCACGTCAAGACTAGTCCAGACCTTTGTGGAGTTTGTTTAATAAAAGCGAGAGAGACGGCGAGGCGTTCACTGACCCCGGGACCCCTCGGGTGTTTATAATGGCTGTGAGCAGAGCGGCCCCACCTGTTTAAAAGGAGAGCGTCGTGGCTTCCTGTTTATTCCAGGGACCTGCTCGAGTCTCCGCGTGCTCCGAGCACTTCAGGGGCCGCCGTCAAACCCGTAAAAGTGGCAGCGTCGCGGTCTGATAAGCAGAGGCTAACGTTGTTTGGTCGGAATGAAGTGTCATACATTCACTCTCGCTCCAGCTCTTCCTACCGTTTATTTTGGCTTCTTTTTAAAGGTGCATTATGCAACTTTTTATGGGAGGAAAAAAAAGTTCATATTATTGGACTTTTCAATGACCCAGCGGCTGTATTTTCTCTGGTTTCTGGTAGGTTTTCCCATAGAAATAAAAAGGAGAAGCGGCAACAGTTAGCGAGTCGGCTAGTCCTATAGCCGTTAGCATTAGCCATAAAACATCCAACGATCCAGATGTTTTCAGCTGTTGTCAAATCGTCGACCACATTTAGATCAAATCCTCGTGAGAAATCATTAATGAATGTACAGTTCTTTTGGAGATTTTACTTTAGACACAAATTAGCGTCTAAAAGTGTCCTCTGAGGTAAATGCTAACTCAGATTCACTCAAGTTTCTGCCTTTTGTGGGTCTGACACGCATCCAGTGGCCACAAAACATCCTCTACGAAACCACAGAAATGATATAAATGCCAAGAAAGGGACAAAACATACCTCGCCGTACTTTAGTATCGCGCTCCGGCTTCCCTATTCATTTGTATGGAGGCATAATGTTCAATTTGAATAGATCCGGGATATGGCGGCTAACACAATCTGCATGCAACGTAATATACGGAATCCTATAAACAATGACACAAAAAGCAACTCAAATCTGCCATGTAGGACCATTGCAAAAGAGAAAAGCACAATATGGATTGGGACAGAGCAACAGTCATCGGGACAGGAGATGACACCCCCTCCCCCCATTTTTCACACTGTTGCTTCTTGACGTCGCAGATGAACCCAATATTGTAAATTTGCAGATCTCCCACACATTATTGTTCTTCTGTTTTCTGATTCTACATGACAGATATTAGTATGGGTATCAGAAAAAAAGTATAAATGACACTCCCATGTCTACAACCATCCATCTCTGAATAAATGGGCACCATCTTGAACACCGACTGAGACACTGAAGCCTCACTTTCTCCCTGCTTCGTGAGGTCTCTCTGCCTGTTTCCACTGACGAGCGAGTTCTGGCCTCATTAAACGTCTCTTAAAGGCGTATTTGAGTGAGATTGCTCCCCCGCCGAGCCGCTCTTTCATGTGTGTGCTTCTGTGCACATCTGAGCGCGCGTCCACACACTTTTACAGGGCCGTAAACACCAGGAGGAGCCCGGGGCCGCTGCAGAGGGGCCGCGCTGAGTCAGAGAGCAGCGGTCGACGCGGGAGGTTCGCTCGTAAAAAAATGCATCCACCGAACTCTACGGTGTTTATATCAAAAGAGCTCCAGTGTCAGGGTTTCGAGATAAGTTATTCTTCACCAGCTCTTAAATATTTACATCAACAAACAAAGAAGATTTACAAATTTACCGCAGAGCCAGTCCAGCCAACTACCTCCATCCTACTTGTAAAGAAAAGTGGAACTGTCTTGACTGGTCGGGCTGGTTCTTGAAACCCATGTTTGTTCTTGGGTGAACCACGAATGGTCCTGGAAAGCCCTGGAAGTGGTTTTAGGTCAGGGAGATCATGGTTGGATCCATGCGCTCAGTGAGATCGGTGTGTGTGTGTGTGTGTGTGTGTGTGTGTGTGTGTGGTTGAGAGCCACAGACTGTGTTTTCACACTGACAGAGGCTGCAGCTGCGTATGCGGTGGCCCAAAGGAGAGCTCTTTGTTTAGGAAAAGGGGGAAGACTGTATTATATCAGGACGTAGAGAGAGAGAAACAGAGAGAGCTCACATGAGAACTTAAGAGAGAAAAAAAAGTGATTATTTCAGCCACAAGTCTTGCCCTGGACTGACAATGATGAAATGATGAAATGGTCGGTGTTGTGTGGTTACTTTCAGAGCCTTTCTCATTCCAAGACCCAACTTAAACATGGTGAGGCTGCACTTGAGTTTTATGCGTCGAAGGTCTGGAACAGTTTGCTTGAATACGTGAGACAGGAGCCCAATGTTGCAGTGTTGAAGACCAGGCTTAAACCCTATTTATTTGGTCGGTGTGTGGGAAGTAGTATCGGTTAGTTTCACACAACCACCGCATGTGGACGCCACACAGGGTGAAAAGGTTTAATTACGAGTATATGTCGTCATGTTTGATGTAATCCCAGCAAATGATGGCCTGTAATTCAGTGTTTTGGTGTATGACTTTGTCTTTCGTTTAATTTCACTGTCATGCAGTAAGTGCATATCAATAATCGACAGCTGTTGACAGGTGTGACTTGACAATTGGCTGACCCGGGAGCCTCTGGCAGGCGCAGCTGGTCACGGATTTGCATATGGCCGGGTTGTGCGTGCCCGTGGAAGAGTGTGGTCGCCACTAACTTCACCCCCGTTTGGAGCTACAAGAATACATTGGGAGAAGCCAAATGCTAACAACATCTTTAGTCATTTTGTGTGACTGAGGAACCGAGCACATTTTCTCCAGTTTGGCTTTACCCCAATCCAAAAGCTTCTGGAAAAAATGTGAGAAAATAGCAACACAACTGAGACGAAAACAATGATGAAGATGTGACAAAAAAGTGAGAAAACTTAGACAAAAAACTGACAAAAAATCGACAAAAAACTGACAAAAAATCGACACAAATTTGACAAAAAAATGCCAAAAAACGGACAAAAAATCGACACAAATTTGACCAAAAAATTAAGAAAAAGTGGCAAAAATGTCACAAAAATGGACGAAAAAATGACAAAAAAATGACAGAATGTGACGAAAAAATGACGAAAAATGTACAAAAAAATTGACAAAAAAATGATGAAAAAGTGGCAAAAATGTCACAAAAAATGTCACAAAAAATGACAAAAAAATGATGAAAAAATGATGAACATGTGACAAAAAGTGACAAAAAATGTACTATTTGACAAAAAAAAATACAAAAAAGAAATCTGATGACGTGAGGAAAAATATCCATTTTGATGAGTTTTGTAGATCTTAGCTTTCAAATGAGGCGCTACACTGGCCTACAGGATTTGGGTAAAGCTGAACTGGAGAAAATGCTCTCGGTTCAGGTGGGAGTTAAGAGGTTAAAAACCCCAAAAAAGAGGATCCTTTGTGGCTAGTACGCACTCTCTGCAGGAAAAAAAAAATCCACTTAACCTCACAAAAACACAGCAAATATGTAGAAAAGTATCCAGTAACACAGAAACTACAAACGCAGTCGCAGAAAAAGACAAAAAATGCCGCTGTACCAAGAGAGAGAGAAGTAATCAGGACCAAGACTAGACTTAGACAAATGTTATTAATGTTATCCACACAGGGAATTACTAGAGTTAAATAATTAACTGAAAACAAGCCGAGTAACCAATAGAATAGTCATAAAAAACAAACAAAAAAAGTATAAAACTCACAGAACTTTTCTCAAGGACACCTTTTCTGTACCACTAGAACCATCTAAACTAAATTCAGTCTGATTTGGCTTTGAGGTTTGATATGGATGAAAATGAATTAGAGGATTCATTCAGGAGACCAAACTACTCTTTTCAAGCACAGTTGGGAAAAATTAATAATGATCAAATTATCAAAAGACCTGAACAACTGACCAGTCTTGTCCCAGAGCAGAGAGGTGTGGGCTGCCCGCTCGCTCGGCATTAAAACCATCCAACGTTAGGAGTTGGAAATACAACGCTACATTCAACGTCCAACTGTGCCGTCAGAAGCGTACGCTCAAGCAATTGCTCCATTTCTGAAATCCCGGAGAGGTCAGTTTCTTGTCCAGAGCATCAGTGAGGCAACGCTCGGTCATCCGGGGGTCAGCCGCGTCGCAAAATGCTGAATTATTACCCCGACAGAAAGCTCTTGTTGTAAAGAGCCTGGAAAAGTTGGTGCTGGCGACGCCAAGATACACACGGCCTTTGGTTCTCATGAGCTTGTGTCAAAACAATGGTATCTGGTAACGCAATACTATCAGAGCGGCGTGTTTACTCTGTCACATCTGCTTCGGGACTTCATCTTGGCTTTCGGTTGTTTCGGTGTGGACACAACCAAACAGAATGAAGCAAAAAATGTCAATATTCAAAAGCAAATTGGACACAACGAGCAACTTTTGGGAAAAAAAAAATAGCCCTACAATTTCAGCCAAAACTACAGTTGAATGTGTTTAGGCCTGCATTTTTCATAAGCTTAGTTTTGAATCCAAATGTAGGCTTTTTAATGACATTTAAGGCTTTAATTTTGACACAATTTATTTAAAGACCCACGGAAACAGAGACGGCATCGTTGGAAGTGCTCACCACAAATGGTCGCATTCGACGCTGCCAGAGGGAAACAATGAGGGAACAGAACTAGCTACTCTTTCATTGATTACTCCAACACTACTTTAAAGGAACAGGCCACCGTTTTTACATACTGGGATGTGTTCTTACCTTAGCTTAGATGAGTTCATTTGTACCTGTCTGGTCTTCACGCGTGCCCTCAGTCACGTAAACACAGCACAGACGGCGTTAGCATTTAGCCTCTCCCTCTCTCCTCTATAGCTCCAAAACAGGTCAAGATAGAAGCTACCAAGCTCTTCCACGTTTTCCCTATTTAAATATGGTTACGTGAAGTGTTCCACTACAAAGTATAATTACACAAAATTAAACAATGTGGATTGTCTAAGCGGATAAAAAGGGGAACTATATTGTAAGGCGTAATAATACCAGGAGTACTTCGGCATATTGTTTACGCGCAGTAATATCTTCACTTTACTGTGTTGTTTAATTTTAAGTAACTATACTTAGTAACTACTTACTGTAGTGTAACACTTCACGTAACCATATTTAAATAGGGAAAACGTGGAAGAGCTTGGTAGATTCTATCTTGACCTCGTTTGGAGCTATAGTGGAGAGAGGGAGAGGCTAAATGCTAACGTCATCTGCGCTGTGTTTACGTGACTGAGGGCATGCGTGAAGACCAGACAGGTACAAATGAACTTGTCTAAGCTAAGGAAAGAACATATCCCAGTATGTAAAAACGGTTGCCTGTTCCTTTAAAGTAGTGTTGGAGTAATTAATGAAAGAGTAGCTAACGCCGTCTGTGCTGTGTTTACGTGACTGAGCACACGCATGAAGACCAGACAGGTACAAATGAACTCGTCTAAGCTAAGGTAAGAACATATCTCAGTATGTAAAAACAGTGGAATAATTTTCTACCAAATAAAGATATTAAGAGGAGAAAAGAGGTTCAACAGCCCAAATTTGAACACTTAACAGGGAGTGCTAACCATAATGCTAGCGCTAGCTTCTTGCTCGACTGGCTTCGAATGCTAGTTTTTCACTTCTTGTGGACAATCTGCTGGGTCAAAACATTCAAACTAACTCAAGTTGGACTTGACTTTATTTGTGTGTGTTACATATGCCCATAGCCACCAGAAAACGACCATAACCCTTCGATAAGCTAACACCACACACCACTAAGAAGACACATTGTTTGCTGTCTGTATCTATATGCAGCCTGCAGCAGAACTCCACTAAACTGTCGACCTGAACGAGGCTTGTATTGTTCTGTAAACACATTTTAGATATCATATCAACAACATAATTTCCAATCCTCAAACTTTTATACTTTTATACTTAATTCTTAGGCTTTAGTTCACTTTGAAACAAATAGTTTCATCTGGTAAAGTAAATTTGGCTTCTCTCTTTAGTAGCTGAAGAAGTGAGCACTTTTCTTCTTGGCGTTAATCCGTTAATCCGCGCTGCAGATGTGGCAGAGGTTGACTCAGGTGAAGTGGTTCTTTAGTGTGATCACTCAGGTCTGGACCGGTCTAAAAATAGAGATTTTTTCCACAGTGAACCTGGCTCTGGTTCGTATCTGCAGAAACTGTTTCCAAGAGAGACACTGCTGCTGCTGCTACTGCTGCTGCTGAGAGGCTGCGCCCCCCAATGGCCACACCTTATGTTTTATCAAAAATAGTTTCACTCAAATTACCACAGACTAGCAACAAACTACAGTTCATAGTTCATAACTCAGTTTGTTACTGTAAATGAAGATTCAGCATAGTTCTTAACAGATGAACAGAACGATTTTCTGAAAAATAATTTTCTGTTACTAAAAATCAAAAGCTTGATCGTGTTACTGCATCTGAACAGGTTTCTGAATTGATCATGACAGTGTAAACACCTTTGGAAATTTTACTTTAGATACAAATGATCATTTAACTCAGAGGACACTTTTACACGCTAAGTCAAATTCAGTAAAGTTTCTGCTTTTTTGCTCATCTTATAAGATGTTAACGATAAAGAAACCACATAAATTATAGACAAAGGACAAAATGTAGCATACTTTAATATTGAGCTTGACTTCACCAGTTATTTGTGTGGGGATAGAACATTCAATTTGATGAGGTCCGGGATTCAACAGCTAACAAAATGTGCGCAAGGAGCTCCAAGTGTATTGTCACATGACATAAAAACAAACAAATGCCACATAATAGAGTGGCCACTTCTCTACACTTAAAGGCACACTGCGTAACATTTTGGACTATACTGTTGGCATCAATACAAAACATGCTCCTAATGACCAGTTCGACACAGAAAATGCTATCACTGCAATGAAAAATCAAAGAATGGATTTGGATGAGGACCTGACCTGTTTAAATCTCAAATTCAGCTGACTTTGGTCGACATCTCCATGGAGACGAGCTGGAGACGTACCCACTCCCATGTCTGTCATGTCTAAGGAGAGCACATGTTTGTTTACATTTATGGGGGATTTTTCAATGATGAAAATATCTTTCACAAAATATCTTTATATGTATTTCAATTTTATATATTGGGTAAAATACTACGCGGTGTGGCTTTAAGTGCTACACTTGTACTGTGCTGCACAAGCCTATGCCACAAGCTTCTCAAAGTGCTACACTGTACACTACATGCACATCATTAAAAAAAACAAAAAACATATTGTTATTTTCTTACCATTTTCAAACTCAAAATGGGGTAAAACTGAAAGGCTGTTGGTTTGAAGCGTCCAAGTCCCAGGTTGCTGCAACACCACGCAGTATAACTGGGAAAATAACTTTAGCAAGGCACACAGCTACGTTAAAATAACCTGGCAAAGACAAGTGATTTACATAAAGTTGTAGATAGTTTTATTATATAAAGTTAAGTTTGGTTTCCTGAAAGTTTGTATCAATAATGTAAAATTGATGTAAAAGTCCAGTCCAGGTTGGAGCAGGCGTAATACAACAGGAAACAGGAACAGCAGACAAGAACAGGGGAGGCATGATGATGGTGCTGCCAGGACCCAGCTGGTAGCAGAGAGAAGCATGACACCCTACGAGCCCGCAGACCCCGGACCCTCGACCATGTCCAATAATACGGCACCAGCCGGACCGGCATCAGTGCTGGAAGTTGCACTGATGGAAGTTGCTGCAAAGTTGCTGGCCTTACGTCCCGGCACAACGAACAACCAGGCAACCCCAGACTAGCCGTCAGAGAGGTGAGATAGGTGATGCGGAAAAGGCCCTTTTTAGAGCGCCTACATTCCATTGGCTAAATGCAGGAACACCTACCCCGCCTCACTATATTTGCAATATAGTCCACGCATTGAATCTAGTGTAAAAAACAACTTTAAAACTGTCAAAGACTGAAGAACAATCAAGCATGGAGCCACCAGGAATCCCTAATCTGCCAATGCTGTCACTTTCAGCAGCTGTAATCGACCGGAAGTGTCCAGAAATACAAGGAGTTCAGAGCTGAGACACACTGCAAATGTGCAAATACCATTATTATTTCACACATCCCGAAAATACATAATACGGCCTAAATATAAAGGTGTTTGTCGGGGCACGTTTGGAGACGCAAACAGAAGCACTTGGGATTTAAAGTAATAATTGGATGTTAAGAAGTGCTGCGGGCTATTATTGTACAGTATGAGGGTTCCAGAGTTTCCAAAGCTCACAGATCTATAACACAAAGAACTATTCCATCCTCTTCTCAAAACTCACATTAGCGCCGACAATCGCCTTCTACAGCGTCTGAAATGTTGAAAACATTTAGAGAAAAGTTGACCTGGGTAAAAACACAATGCGGCGCGTGTTAAATATGAAACGATTCCGGTGGTAATTACAGGACTGCGGCGTTTCCGGGGGCCCGTCAGAACAGGCTGCAGATGGGACAGAAACAGTCATTTGAGTCGTGTAATCAGAGTCAATAAAGTAGCGAAGGATGTGCACCTCCTGTAACGTCACCGCGAGGCGCGTCCAGGGCATTAGGGCTTTCTCTTTTGATGAGTCACGGGTTTGAGCACACACGGAGCTTCAGGTGTGCGATGTACAGTCACAGAGGCGTACCTTTTAATTGGGAAATAATACACTTTTGGGCCTTCAGATGAAATGTTTGGGTGCAGGGGCGGGTCCAGGAGGTGGCCAGACGGGAAACAGGCCACCCTCAGGTTTGTAGATGTTCTGCTTGAGCTTGGTGCTTGACTTGGGGATCGAATAGTGAAAGCACAGACCCCCAGATAGAGCTATTCTCTCCATGGAGATGAGGCAGTATATCAGGGCTCAATTACACTTTAGTTTTGCATTTTAAATTCATGAGAAAATGGCACAAATGGTACAAACCTATGCATAGAGGGTTGCTTTCATCATATGACAAATTGTGTAGACTTTTGAACCCCCTGTGTGAGAAATGAGTCGCGAGTTACTCTGAAAAGACTCTCTTCAGAGCTACACTGCAGGTCAGACTCCACGAGTGACAGTGACCTGACACTAAATACATTGTGCAAAAAAAAAAAAGGTGAAGAAGGAAGTCATGGAGATTCTGCTTTAGAGAGAACTTCAGACTTCTGATGAATGGAAGAATTCAGTACTGAACTGGTAAGTTTATATCAAGTACTGGCAGAGGGAGTGTGAAAGTTTAAATGTTATACTTGTTGCTAACAATCACTTGATTTAGTACTGTTAATATTACTTACTTCCAGCTGAAGTCTAAAGTTCTGTCTAACTCAGACTCTCCATGACATCCTTAAGAGCAGGGGTGTCCAAACTTTTTTCATGTGGGGCCGCATACTGAAGTGTACAGGCAGTGAAGGGCCACAGATCGGTGGTTAGCGCCGCGAAACCTTCGATTAGCCGAGGTCTGAATTATGCTCCACACCTTTGTTAATGCTTTAAAACTTCATGCCAGCTCTGTCTTAGAATAAAATGTTAGTTATTAGGTTAGAATTGTGTTGAATTATTGCATTTCGACTAAAAGGACCATTTCTGATGATGTGTACCGATGCAAGAAGGAGCCCGAGGGTCACCAACAATTGGACTGAGGGCCGCATTTGGCCCCCGGGCCGTACTTTGGACACTCCTGCTTAAGAGCAATGAGGCCTCAGCCTTTTAACTGAAAATTGTTTATTAATGGGGTGCCCCTTGATTGTATTTATTGTATTTAGTGTCATGTTACTGTCCCTCATGGTGTGTGACCTGAAGTATAACTCTGAAGTTTAGTTTGGTTTATTTATTTAGAAAAACAGGGACAAGTGTACAATAAACATTAACCTCAAGGGGAGAGATGCATTGTACCAGGTTATAGCCCTAGTGCTAATTTCCACCTGCGAAGAGTCAATTGCAAAGGCATGCTGGGTAATCGGGAGAGTCAGGACGCTTCGCAGTGGGCCGGAGTACTTTCGGGCTGCCCAAAAAATATCTATTACTAATGGACAGTTGTACTGTTACAGGCCCAAGGGCTTTAACTGCAGCTGGAGCAGGGGCCTGGGGGAAATGTGCGAGTAAATAAATAAATAAATGAGAAATTAAGGCACTTGAGGCAAAAAAGAAAGAATGAAAGGCAGTAGTTGCATGTATAAAAACTGCAAATAATACATTATTTTTTATTTGCATAACTCAAAGCTGAGTGTGGAGATGTGTCGGGCTCAGATTATGTGTGAAGGCCCACGTGAAAAGAGAAGGAACTGATTCTAAATTCTGCCAACCACAGATGGCAAAGCTGATGCTCTACAAGTCTGGAGATGTGTGGGCCGTTTTAGATAATATAAAACTCCCAGGCCGAAATGATGTGGACTCAGAAGGTTTGCTGTGTGGACGGCTCTGAATTCTTTGATCTTAACAATGTTAGCTGTCTTTAAACTTAATTTATGATTAACATTTCTGTAATTCCTGGGTTTACCAACATGAGACAAAAACTGGTTCAAAGTTGAATGTCTTCTTTGTGATGTTCTCATAACAGGGATCCAAAAGCAGTGACAGCGTTCAAAACCATGTGCTTGATGTTGGCCACTTGAAAGGACTTTCGGCCAAAATATTAACATGAAAGGTTTGTGGACCCATTCACAACCAAATAATGGTAGGCGATTTCTTTCAAAGACCGTTTCTCTCCCTTAAAGATGTTTGCAAACTCTTCAGGACACACTAAACTCAGCAGGGGAGGACTATTTTACTCAATTTCGGGAAGCCACTCACTTTTAAAAAGTGACAACTGCTTTGACCAAACCCAAGAAGCTACTGCCAAATCTGAAAGGGTCCTTTTCTTCTTTTCAGCCTTGACACTTTACCCCCTTGTGTTTTACCTTATCTGTGTCCGTTTCCCATGATGCATTTCCACAGGAAGTGATGCTTGCTGTCATGTCTCAGGTCTTACATTTTGGGACCTGAGGTGTTGGTGATGGATGTCTATTCTTCATCGGCGAGGAGTCCGCTGATACCGTGTTCTCCCAGTGGACACTTCCTTTCACAGGACTGGGGAAGAACAGTGGCAATGATTAAAACATGATTAATTACTTGTTTTAAACCCATTTGTAATGTAAACTTTCATGCACCAATGGAGAAAAGCTGGAAATATCTGTCACAGAGCAGGGTCCTGGGGGTGAACGTGAGAAGGACACACTCGCACCGACAACGCTGTTCGTTTCCTTTGGCGCAGAATTTGTCAAACAAGAGCTGCTGTTCCAGAAGTCCAGGAAATTCAAAGGAGGTGAAGTGTGACTGGACAGTGTTTAGTGCTGAAAAACATGAACAGGGGATGCGTTTTTAAAAATCTGTTATCTGTGCAAAGCTTGTCCAGAGACTATGATGAAGAGCTTATATGTCTCACCTTGTTAAAACATACAGGGGATGCATCTTAGGGCACTTTAGACCTGACGGTGGCTTTACTGGGGGCGGGACATCTCCAACTCGTCTCCATGGAGATGTTAAATAAAGGTCCTCCTCATCCAAATCCATTCTGCAAAAATCTTGTTTTCTGTGTCTGGTGATTAGGAGTATGTTTTATATTGGCAATAGTATAATCGAAGTACTTTTGTTGCTCCTACTTGATTAAACTTATTCTAAAGTAACAATGAGTAATTACTTTGGCTACTCTACTCACCTCTGGTTATGTCTGTGTCCACATAAAAGAAATAAAAGGATCTACTATAATATGAATATAAGCTCTTTGTGCAAAAAAGAAAAAAGGTAGGGAACAACTTAATGCCCTCCTGGTGAAACAACCAAGCCATAGGCATGACTGTATTGATATTATGAACGTATTATTTATCTGTTCGGGGAGGCAGTTTCCGGAATGACACCAGTCCTGTTTACGTGTTGCCATGGTGACTGATGCTGAGGAGAGAACAGAGGGAGCCACAGTCCGTGTGAGGGAAACCCGGACAAAAACAAACTCTTTCAAAAGTCAGAGAGATTTGACGAGGTAAAGAAAAACACGAAGTCAGATGGAACAGAGCGCGTTCATGTAAGACTGAAATGTTCCGACGTATTTTGCTCCTGTTAAATTGTTGTAGTCACTGAGCGACAGCGTTAGCATCACTGTTAGCCTCGTTAGCCAGACAACTTTCCCTTGTATTTTGATCGTCCATTTTCCTGCCATTTAGATTGGTTAGCCTAGTTAACGTCATTGTATTTCTAAGTTTAACACACTTGGCTAAAATACAGACTTACATTAAATACATGTTAAAAAAAAAAAAAAAAAAAAAGATATGTATCATTATCATTTTACTATAACCATTTGTAGCCATTTGACAGTTGTTTGTAGTAGGAGTTCGGGAATGTGACGTCATGTCGCTGAGCATTATGGGATTAGCAGCACATTGTTCACATTAAAACACTTGGACACCACAGTGTGCTAGATGTATTTACCAGCAGTAACTTCTTTGCTAATATTAGTCCAGTGGTTCTCAGCCGCGACCCCCATTATAACAGTTAAAGGGGTTCTTGACCCCCCGCCCAGGTCACACCGTGAGAAATCGGAACATTTGTCTACATAATTCTTAAAAAACAAAGGAAAAACAAATGGCTAAAATAAAATTAATCAAATTACGAACCTATAATGGCACACACATGCAACAATAAAATATTAGAATATACGCTAAAAAGAAGTGTATATTTTATCTACATGATCTGGCAACCCCCCAAATTTGTCTACCCCCAGGTTCAGAACCACTGTATTAGTCAATGGAAATGCATGCTAACAGCTGCAAAGATGGCGGGTCTCCATGGTAACTGTAGAATTTAATATAAGTGGATTGGATTACCCAATCCTTCATCCATATTATGACTTAATCAGATAACAATAAGTAATTGTGTGTTTTCCCAGGTGATGTCTGCTCCGGAGCGTGGCCTCATTGACTTCAGTGCTCTGGAGAGGGAGCTCCAGGGGTCTGTTCGCTCTGAGGAGAAATACCAGAGAGAGAACGCAGCTAAACTGCGAGCTGTGAGCCAGGGAGTGCCGTCATACGAGCAGTTCAGGTCAATATTCAGTACAAAGTGTGGGCTCACAGAAAATGTTTCGCGAACAGCGCCGTTCTAATATTTCTTCCCCATTCCAATAATCAGAGGCTTGTCTTGACTTGGACTCGAGTCAGACCCCAGTCATTGATTTGAATAAAATGGACCCTGTGATTCTAGATAGATGCAATGCTTCTGCTTTTATATAAACTGTTTCTTTGTCTCACATTCACATGAAAAGAACTTGGAGACATGTGACCTACACAAACTAAACTTGGCCAACACAATAAAAGTCTGACTGCAAAAGCCTTGGTCAAATCTACAAAGGGATGAAAGAACTTGGGCTTGAGGGCAATGACTTGGGATAAATACTTTCTTGATACATTGGGTTGGAAAATCCCACACTTAACAGAACAAGATACTTTTTTTTTTTTACTAAAGAACTTGATCCGTGTTCATTTTGTGGCAGGTCCCTGGTTCTGACGTCTCACCTGAAGCCGATGAAGAGACAGGACATACAGGGGGCGCCGCGAAAACAGCCCTGGAACCCTGTCGCCGGGGACAACGAGACACGTCACATGACCACAGGGAGTCAGCACGGGGACGAGGAGAGTCCATCACACCAGGGCGGAACAAGGATTTAACCGGGACTAAAACCAAAACTTTATGAATGTGCACTTTAGTTTATTATTATTTATGCATTCATTTCCAGCAAATTTGTTCTTCACATCAGCAGTTATAAACCCGAAACAAAAAGTCACGAACGGACACTCGCCACACGCCATTGAAGAAGGAGCACAGACGGGGACACACATTACTACCATTATTACATTCATCACCTTTCTTCGGCAGGATAGCTGTTACATGGCTATATTTCATCATTTAGTGCAATCTCATGCAAACACAAAAGTAAATGAGTTTTTCCTGTAAGTAGTATTTAGCTGTCCATGTGGTCAATGTGTACAATGTTCACTTTAAAACTTCATACAGACTCCTTTGTAGATTACATCAAACTAAAAGTAAAATAAACCACCACGATTACCCTCCGTTGTTTTTTTTTTTAACAAACAAATCAGCAGCTCAATAAATGTAAAAAGTCAAGTACAATAAAAAATAAAGGTAAAGGTAAACAAAAAAGCATAAAAAAAATGAAAATAAGAAGAAAATGATGGAACATGACAGACACTGGCAGCAATATTTCGTGTACCATTAAGGCCTGAAAGAGAAAATAGTGCAAAGGACGCATCTGTTTTGACTATTGACTTTTTTTTTCCATTAGTCGCCGCACATTATTTCATGGGATTCTCAATTGAGTGAGTACATATTATAAAACAGGTATGTGCAATCGATCTACTATGTATGTACAATTTGTTGACATGATTGTAATGAATAGATTTTTACACAATTTCAATTTGTTTCCCACCGTTTTGTATGGCTTTAATGACATACTTTTGGTTGATGATACGCCACTTTTCACTTTCTCCATAAAGCGGGAGAATCCGTTCCGTTATTTTTATGATTATTACAATATCATTATTATATATTAAACACATTTTATGTATTCGGTTGCAGCAAACGGCTTTGGACGACATTATTACCTACAGTTGAAAATTGACATTTCATTTTTACATTAGGGATGCACCGATGCCTTTTTTTCAAAACTGATAAGAGTACTTTCATTTCAGTACTCGCTGATACCGAACACCGATGCGAGTACAAGGCATTTCCTTCCTGCACGCTAAGCTCATCGACTGACTTGTTCCTTGCAGTTGGGTTAGCATTTAGTTGTATTTGATTTTTATAGATACTGACGGCGTCTTTGGAATTGCTCACATACGGCCATGTTCAAAGCAGCCAGAGGGAAAAGAAAGAAGGGAAAAAACCTGAACTTTCTCTAATTTCTCACTGCTTTAACAAATGCTAAATTATGAAAATATTTTTGTTCTAAATAAAGATACAGAGACATGAAGGGGAGCAAAGTAATTCAACAGCCCACAAATACTTTAAAAATTGACAATGCTAACCAGGAATCTATGTTAGCTCCATGCTACTTATGCTAACATTAGCAACTAGTGCCGCTTTTTTGCTTCTACTGAATTTGCTGTGAATGAACATCAATATGGACCTGATTTTGGCTTGACTTGACTTGTGTGTGATAAATATGTTTATTGTCCACCAACGGCTACGTGTTGCCGTCTCTGCCTATAACACTATGTAGATTTGTGTTTTTGCTAACTTGCTAAGATAGCATTTTGGTTGTTATCCCAGCACCTAAATGTTGCTAAATGTTGTTATAGAAAATTGCACATGAACGCCGGCTCATCTCGTAAAAACTTTTTTCCCGTTCAAAGCTGTCCCTGTAGCGGCCGGTCGGGGGGTGTGTGGACGACTTTCTGGCGGGAATTTACGCGTTTACATCGTATTCTCTTGTGTTTTTTTTAATGTTTCACTTTGCTACGACACAAAAGCGCTCGAACACGACGCAACTTCCACTCAACGCCTGGCAAGGATCATCTTCACTAGATCACAGTGAGGCAGCTTTGGTCCCCAGGCATGAAAAGCTAAGAATCGCCAGACCTGTTAGCAGATAGTTAGCAACATTAGCCCGCCAAAACAAATTTCAGCTCACTGACTTGACGCAGCATACTGATGTCGGTGATAGGTATCGGTGCATCCCTACAATACATAAAACGAGCCGGTTTACTGTACGCAAACGTAGGATAAAAACCACACATTTTGCTCATGATATCTGCTAATAACTCTGATTTTTGTGCTTTTATTCAAACGTTAGTGCATTTGTTGAACACAGGCAGCCTCGGCGCGTTGACAGCAGACAAAAACCTTCTTCCACAGACAGTGCGTGACACAACATGGGATATAAAACTTCAGTACTTCGATGAATACCCCTCTGTAAAACATGAAACAGGAATCATTGGTTATTGTTGAGGTTGAGGAAGCGCTTGGACTTCTGCCGGGCCATCCTGTGCTGCTGCTGCGCCGTCTGCCCCGCGGTTATGGAGGCGGCTAACTTCTGCAGAGGAAACCAGGAGGGGAGAGGGTTAGAAGACGAGCCACACAATTGGAAAAAATCAAAAATGAAGCTTTTGCGATCAGCACCTGAGCCACTTGTGCGTTTTTGAGCGGAACGTTTCTAACCGGGTCCTGTCCGTCTTTCTTCGGGAGCTTAAATGTCATTGCCTCCTGAATTGAGGAACACAAGCCACCGTGAAAAAAAAGAAAAGAAAAGAAGCTCAAGTTTTGTAGAGGGCGCCGCACCTTGCAGTAGATCTTGAGATCCGTCCCTCTCACTTCCGGAGGTCGGTAGAAGTTCTGATAGAGACACTCCCACTCTTTGTTGAAGTGGTTCACAAAGTCCAGCTCTTTGACACACAGCACACGCCTGAAAAGAACAGCACGGCCTCGTTCATGCAAAAGCTCTCACACTGGTTCCGACCGTTTGAAATGATCATATTGACAGGGCTGTGAATGGAGGTGGCGTTTGCCGAGCGTTACCTGTTGGTGACGATGATGCTGGTCTTCCTGTGTCCGGGGTAAGGGCACAGGTCTCTGAACACCTCTCCCTCCAGCTGCTTGATCTCAGAGCGCTGAAACACACAGCTGACCTTACAACAAAGACTCAATCTATGGGCTCAGTGTTTTATGGCAGCGCCCCGACTAACGCTCACTCTAGGACCTACCATCTTGGTTTATTATATCAGTGCAGAGGGATGCTGGATGATGGTGTTTCAATTTGAGTTTATTTATCAGTAGCTACACTAATCACGCCAGTGTGTAAGTATTATTGCATTTATCCCTTCAAAAACTGACAAAAATGGCTAGTTTTGATCTCATATGGTTATGAAGCTAGAAGCAAAGGTCTGCAACATAAAATGTGTTATTATTACTAATCAAGACTTTATAAACTTCGTAACATTCATTGTGTCTACTTGTGTTATAGTATCAGTTTTTGGGTTCATTTTGTCAGACACTAGGGTCTGTAGATGGCGGCTGAAACATGTAAAGGTAAAAGATTTTTAACATCTCTAACCCTAGTGTCTGACAAAATGAACCCAAAAAGTGATACTATAATCAAGACTTTATTAAGGACGCATAAATCATGGTGCATAGAGTAAGAAAATTAAAGAAGATAAAAAAAATATATATAAAAGGTTCTGAGCTGAACAAACTTGTGACTGATCTCTGCGATGTGTGAAGTTGTGGGAGGGCTCATCTTAAGGCTCTGACTATCAGTTATCAGCGATATATTGATATATTGATATATTACAGCCGATGTAGTAAAATAGCCATATATCGGCCCGATAAATCGGCTAACCTCTCTTTTTAGTCTAAATGTGACAAAATAGGAAAAACTCTTTCCACATTTAGTCAGGGTTGACTATACACGACATCAACAAATATTATGCAAACTTCACGGATCAGGCTGATTGTTCCCCCACAAATTACTACTTTTACAACATACTTTTATGGAGCAAAAACAAATTAATCCAAACAATAACAAATAAGCAGATAAAGAAATGTTGGATAAAATGTCACTACGTGTTTTTGCCATTTAATTTGCTCTAATAATATTTAATATTATTATGTTATCAACCCTTTTAACCTCTGGGATCCTTGCCCGCCCACAGGTTGGGAAACACTATATCAAATGATGGAGGAGAGATCTTTTAGGCCCAAAGGGAAATCTAGTTTTGAGCTTGAAGCTTCACGGTCACTCAGCGTCAGACTGATTTATATTTCACTTTTGTCTGAGTCCAATTCCGGGTAAAGGTCATGTTCAGCCTTTAAACCCAGCTTTACTTTACTTTACTACTCAGATTCTCAGTAATGTCCCGACATAAAGCGAATACTCCTATTAACAGTGGTATTTTGAGTTTAGTTTTGTCTTGTGGTTTTTCTTCCTTCATTTTCTTATTCAAACTTAAATCAACATAAAAACATGGTGAACCCACCCACCCACCCAACTCTCCCTCAATTTATTCAGAATTAAAAAGCTAATAGTTATTGGAGAGCAAACATAACTTTGTTAAAGAAGTGTCATCAGAAAAACAAAGGTGGTTTGTGAGCAGAAAGGAAGAAAGTGCGGCTCAGCCGTGTTAGTTATAGTTTTATTAAAAAGCAGATTGAAACATGTTACATTTGAGGAACACATTCATCAGTTACACACAGACAACGCCTGGAACAAGTGCTCCCTTTGACATCCACTCAGAGCCATTTATACAAATATTATGTTATTTATTCATTTATTGATACGTGGCCTCGACGAGGGGGGAGGAAGTTCTGAGAACAACAATTTTTTACTCTTTAGCCGTTTTCTGGCGGACTATTAACATGTTTATCACACACAAATAAAGTTAAGCCTAATAAATGTTTTTACAGCAAATTGTTCAGTAGAAGCGAAAAACAGCACTTGTTGTGAATATTTAGCATGAAGCTAACGTCCAAGTATTTCTGGGCTGTTAAACCACTTTGCTCCTCTCCATGTCTCTGTTTCTTTATTTAGTAGAAAAATAGAATTATAATTCAGCATTTGTTTAAGTAATGGTGAAGAATGGGAGAAATGTAATTATTTTCATCTTCCCATGACCATATATGGGCAATTCAGAAAATGCAGTCTGTATGGACACATCATACTTATCGGTTTGTTTCTGAAATGGGATCAATGTTACAATAATGTGTTATGTGTTATGTGTCTCCTATAATTTAATCATATTCTTTACACAATAAAAGGCTTAAAAAATGAAAAAGCCGTTATTTGCATTTGTGTGTCACATCTTGCTTCGTTTTTGGCCACGAGTTTATGTTAAAGACGCAACAGAAGTGAACACTTGTGCAGGCGTTTGAACATCAGAGTGTAAGGGCAGTAATGGTACACAAACTGGTGCTTATAATTGTATAGAATATTTCATTTCTAAATATGTTATCCATCAAAAGCATGCATATTTGGTTCAAAATATAGATTTATTGTAATATGTCCAAGACAAACCATGTATGTACCATTAGACCCAGAAGTATTAGCAGTATTCAGCTTTGTATAAGTATAGTCTATAAAGTACACACAGAAGTAGTAAATATATTATATTAGTATTTAGGTGACTGCACTTTTTACAAATCTATTGCTACTTTTAACGACAAAATGTTCACTGTAAAAATCGACTTTGGTCAAATAAGAATGGCATTGTTAAAACAATATTAAAAAAATACTATTATAAAAATAAAAGCAGAGATGTTTTAGTGGAAAAATAAAGCGACGGTGTAATTAAACGTCTGAGGTATGAAGAGATTCAGACGTGCGTCAAGTTTAAGAGTCGCCTGAAGACGCAGGCTGTGCATAAAGGACGGAGACGGCGGAACAGGCGGCGAGAGAAGCTGCTGCTGTGGGCTCTGTATAACGGTCAATTTAGCAAGAGAATAAAACAAAACACGTACTTTCTGTGATATAAAACGTGCATAACTGTGGCTCAAAACATTCTTTTGGGCATGTCAGCTTTGATATTTTGTGTTTTAGAACTAATAATGTCCATGTACGTGAAAGAAATGAGGGCTGTCTGGTAAGGAGGGGTTTCAAATTGGCCTGTAGTGACCTCTACAGGCAGCAGGGGGAATGAGAAACACATTTGGAGCTAGAACTGCCCAGAGCAGGTCCTTTGATGGTTTATGGGCTGAGAAAATGTGGAGGACTGGGCTTTATTTACTACACCATCAAATGCGCCCAAAACAGCCTCAGGAGACAAACGAGCGGGACCGGCCCGAGCCGAGTTGAGGACAATAAAGAAAAACCAAGAAAGAAAAAACTCACTTGTTGACAGTCACTCTATCTATATCTCTGCAGCACTGGCAGCATTCTGTGTTGTTCTAGCACATGTACAGACAAAGGACAAAGCCGTTTCTGAACATTTGAGACAGAAACGGCTTTTTTGCTGTTTTTGTTTTTTGGTTACCAGTTCTTTTGGATATGGAAACGTGTAGCTTTATTTGATATTTGATCATTCCAGATCACAGGCGCACAACAGCTTTATTAGAAGGGGTCGGGGCCTCCACTTCTGAATATTTACACATTTTCAGCGTGAAGTTACACAGCGATAGACCGTTTATCAATGGACTAATTATTGCCTCATTCTTCCTGAAGCCATAAGGAAATGGCGGCTGGCTCCAATGGACTTTTTACTGAAACTTTTTTGCCTCTTTTATTTATTTATTATCCATTATTATCTTTCCACGCGCAACATCGTCCTATTTTTTACCCTTTTGATGTTTATATTTTTTTACCCTATTCTATAAAAGGAGCTAGCTCCAAAAACAAAGTCAAATTGCTAGCAGGCTTCAGTTAGCCGGTGCTGAATGCGATGGGGGCAGCCCTGTGCCCTCAGTCTGTAGTACCCTCTATGATTGCTCTCATAGGGTACATTTATGCAATTCAGTGAACCCTCCAGCAGATGGGGGCCTAGGGAGACGCCTGGGTCAGGGACGGTCTTGCAAACGATACTAGTCAAACTTAGCTTAGTACTACGTTATACTGAGATCAAAGCTAGAAAAAAAAAAGATTGTAAATGTAATGCTGACACCCCGTCTGGATTAGCTCTGTTATATAAAGAAATTAAAATGAAATAAAAGTATAAATAAATCTAACACGTCTCTGGGAAAACAAAAAGTTCACCATGTTCATACTTGGCACTATCCTAAGGAGAAAGAGCTCCACGTTATGAAGAATTAGGAAAGCAGCAGCAGCAGCAGTTTCTCTGAGGAGGAGAAGCCTGAATGTGCACCGTCTACACAACGTTTTATTTACAAAGGCAAAGGGAGAAATGATGCGTCTGATAAAAGGTGATCCGAAAAGAGTTCACTCGTCATGAGGCTGCAGAGTCGACAGATAAAGCAAACAGAGAGAGAGAGGAGGTTAGAAAAGGGTTAATGACAGCTGTGCACAGAAAATGGTGATATTCAAGTGATTTTAGCTCATTGGAATGGATAGTTAGGAATTTAGGAGCGAAATTACTTTAGACAAGAGATTACAACCGCTGGGGAGAGATTTAAGAGAGCAATGGATGAATTTAGATTTAGTTCCTTTTTATGCCGTCTGTATCTATTGCAGGTTTTCTGTCATTAAATATTTTCATGTGAAAATAAGGACCAAATTGCATACATTTTCAGGGACAAAATAAATGGATAGAGCCAGGTTTAAGTAAATGGTTTTATTTTGTTGATATATTAGGTCTGTTGAGATTTTGAATAAACTAGAGCAAAGTCAAACTTCACCTTGTTTTTTGCGCTTAAAGCTTAAAGGGGCATTATGCAACTTTTATAAAAAATAAAAGTCAATATTAGTGTGCAATGGGGCTGCACAATATAGATGCAATATCTGTATCGCAAGAAGCCACAATATATTGTAAAACATCACTAAAATCTTCACTTGACTGAGATAGACACATTTGCAAATTCAGCCAAAAAAAACAATGCATTGAACTTATGAATGTGTAAAATTTCAGTTTTCGTTGAAAATGTCCAGTTTTAGTCATGTTTTGGTTCTGATGTGGTCTGTTTTTCCCCGTCTTCTGTTGACACAATTTGCTGAAAAACGACTTACTTGTGATTTGTGTTTAATTAGAATGGATCATTGTTGAAACGGTTTAGTGAAATATCTCAATAATATCATTATTGCAATATTGCACAGCCGTATCACATATTGCAAGTTACTTCAATATCGTGCAGCCCTAGTGCGTATTTAACCTTTCATTGAGTGGCTGTATTGGTGCTTTGCTTAGCGCCTTTGATTTCCATCCAATTTTATTTCACATTTCTTAGGGTTTCCTGTGGATTTTCTGGATGGAATATATACGTATCCATGGAGACAGATCCAATCAGCAGTGAAAAGTTGTTTCTGGAAAATCTCAGGCCATAAACGCCATAAAAATAAGCATCACAAAGGGTGAGTTTGGTCTTTTTTCTACTCACTAAAAATCTCAACATTGACCACTGATAAATGTACGCCTTAACTGAAGAATCTGTGTTGTTACAAAATACTGCAATTTTTCCTCCTACCGTGTAGCCCTAGAAAATGGAATATACTGTAGTGAAGAATAGTCAAAATTCAAACCTGGAAGAGGTCAAATCCCTGGGACTCGGTGAGGTTGTAGGGTCGGATGACGCCGTCTTCTCCGATAAAACGCACGGGCCGCAGTTTGCTCACCTCCTCCGTGGACTCGGCCGCTCTGAAGTCAACAAACCACAGATTACAAACCCGAAAACACCAGGCTTTCCATCTCCGATTTCAAAGCAGTTTGTTTTTTTCCTTCCCACAAGCTCTCCGCTGTTTTCCGTTCTGAGGCTTCATGACCATGCGCACGAGCAGCAGGTTCAAGTTTGGCTTTGGCACATTCAGATCATGGACTGGAGTTGGACACAATGCTTTGAGAAGTGAAAAGTCTCACCTTTCACCTCTACAGACGGAGCATGAAACACAACATCGGTTATACACATGAGAACGCACGCGTGTCACATGACCTGATGATGACGGGTGGAGGAGGGGGTGGGGGGGGGACACACAGCTCGGACAGAAGCAAAGGACCGACATGACGCGTTTGTGCGACTTAACTCTGCACAGATCCATGCAGCATTTCCGCTCAGTCTCCTGAAATATTATGTGGTTCAAGGCAACGATCGAACGAGACAAAGGCGTTGGTTCACTTCGTCCAGGAGCATCAGCGATATTTGAGACAAGACTAAAATGTGACATGCATTTCAGAACGTGTTTGCAGATATCGAAACTTCAGGATCAAGTATGTTGTAAAGCTTCTTGAAAACTCACTGAAGACAATCAGCAGCTTCTAAAAACATAATAGAGAGAAACATCCCTTGTTTCCTTTGCAGCGCTGCCATTAGCTTTTACTGAGGAGGCAGCTCAGGCAGAATCCACTCCAACAGCTGAAATGAGAGCACCCTCATAGGAGCGCACTTTTATGCATAATAAGTAGCCATGTGCTCCTAGGGCCTCGTGTCTTTTACAGGCTCTAAACATCATGCACTAGACCTGAATGGCCTTTACAGTAGAAGCAGATAGAGCTGAAACCATCATATCTGCTGTTGTTGTTTTGTGAAGGGGCTTAAAATGCTGCAGTATTTGTTTTAATGTAAAATGCCAATTTTAGCCCATAATATCTATATTACCCAACATTGCTTTCTAATTCCAAATGCAAAGCTAAATCCCAAACTTCTTGCATGTTTATAAATAGGCGGCCAACTGGTGAAACTATTGTAATATGAAAGGTCTATAAATGTACAGTACATTATATAATATTCAGCATATAATGATATATGATATAAAAATATACTACAACAAAAAGACTGTATTTGATTGGTATGGGCCAGCATGAAGGGTCAAAATATCAGACATCCTCACTTACTTTTACTTTAGAATGCGCCTCAGAAAGCCACAACATCCAAAACTTTTCAGGAAATAGAGACCGAGTTAAACTCACCGCATATATAAACGTGTGTGCTGGACAACAGTATGCCCTGCACATTCATTGAAAAGTCTCCTTCAATAATTCTGTCTTCTTCAACAAGTGTGCTCTCCCACTCTCCCTCACTCAGCTTGCACTCCTTCCCAACACTTTGAAGCATGTTGACTGACTCGGTAATAAAGCTTTGGCGGACGTAGGAAAACCACTTTTGTGGTTAAGCTGGGCTGTGGGAGGAGCTTGTGATAAACGGGGGATCCTTGTATAAGTCACCAGGAAGATTCGAAGATTAACCAAGCATGTGCATGTGGCTCAAAACGCAACTCCAGGTATGTTGTTGCTGTAACATGGTAAAAAGCATTTTTTGTCTGCACACTATCCTCTCCTTCAAAGAATGTACACTCTGACTTCCCATGAGATTTCTCTCTTAACGCGCAACATTCCACTAAGAAAATCTGCAAGATGACAAATCCAGAGAAGGTAAGAAAAGATTTGTAAAGCTGCACATTTCCAAACACTGCATCAGGATAAAGGGGAAAGGTTTACCACAGGCCTTACAGCAGTGTGAGTACGAGAGATGATCAATGTTAAAGTCAAGTTCCCAATTCAGCTTTGGCATGTCAAACAAAATGCATCTACTTACCGTGAGTCTGCGGAGCAACAACAACATGCACAAGCACAAATGAGCCGCTGCACAAACTGCGCTCCTTCATCACTATGGGCTTTGCAAACTTTGTGGAAGCCTTATTTTGAATGGATCTATCTTAGATTTACATAAACCTGCGGACAGCGGCTGATATGAAGGAACTCAGCTCGTGCGCGTAAAAACGTTGAATACTCACACACCACAAAGACAAGTAAAAAAAAAATCCCAGGCAACATCACGAGACAGAAACAGAAGCAGAAAATTAGAAGAAGACACAACACAACACGCATTTTAACAGATAATAAAACGTGTAATTGACAGATAAGACGCGTCTGCGGTCACGGGGAGGAACAGCGTTACCTCTGGATGCCCTGAAACGTGCTGCTGGCCATGTCCACGATCCCACCAGTAGGGCGCGCCACCACTCCCACCAGACCTTTACCGATGCCCTTGAAGAAGCCGGCCGCGCCCTCCTTCTTTGCTCCTGTCGGCAAAAATAGAAATATTTGTGCTTTTTACTTTTATTCCACTACATTTGGAAGATAAATAAAGTATGTTCTACTCCACTATAGTACTCAAACTCCAAAGTAAAAAGCGAATTTGTCTCAGTGTGTTGTTCATTTGAAAAGCCTCAAAATGAACACACTCCAGAGCAGTAGGTGGCGCTGTGGAGGTATACTGTCAAATGCCACTGAATCACAACAAGGAAGAAGATTTGTCCCCGTCGTGTTGCCATACAGAGCAACTATTTGAGGAACCTCCCAAGAACTTTGATAATAGAGCTTTTAAAATAGTAAACGATCTTTTGAGTGGCGAAAAGGCCTCTGTGTGGCATGCATAACAGGAAAAAGTCCCATAAACTAAATCCCATCCATAGATTTACAGACGTTTTATCCAGGCTATTTTAAAACTATATTAAAGTTATAGCATGTTTAAAATCAATTGTATGCAAGATGTGTTCCTTTGGCTCTTTCACACAGGCAAAGAACACTTGGATTAGGCACCGAGCACCCTATACTGGGAAAAAGCATTATTCCCACAGCAAAGGCAATTTAAATGTTGAAATGAAAACAACACAGCGATGGTTATCTGCCCACCAGTGCCTACCTTCCATGGGTTTGGTGACGATGCCTGTAAATCCACCCACAACACCCTGTGAATGAAACAAAAATCTAAATGAGCTTTTGTGATGTTTTGTGTTGACAGTCTGGAGCGTGAGCGATCAGGACCTTGAGCAGCCCTTTCCCTCCTTTGGCCAAGCTGTCGCTGAAGTCTTTGGGCGGACGGTTCATCTCCTCTCTGCGTTTCTGCTGATACTCCTTGTCCATCGTGATCGCGGCCAGACCCTTCCCCACGGAGCCAGTGATTTTAGACACCACACCTGCAGCGCCACCTTCAGGCAGGAAAGAGGAAGAGAGATATGCAAAAAACATTACATATAAAGATGGCCAACGCAATCCCACAATCCGTTACAAACGTTCAAATTACAGTACAGGTCTCAATGCTCTATTTTTGGAGGAAATCAAATGTTTTTAAGCAAGCTCGTTCATATACTAAATAAATGTGACTTGTATGTGATCTACGGTCTGACTTGTTCACAAAGCAAAGCGTCTGTGCACAATTCTGCAGAATCAACAGGCAAATGAGGAGTGAAGTAATACAGTTTGCTTTGAATAATAAAGAATATTTGAGAGACTGCAATTGTGGGAAGGGCTACTCGGTCTAGGTATGAAAACCTTCGATATTTCATGAAAGACTAAGCTTAATCATTGTACTGATAAGAGATTTGTGGTTGATTCAGAGCCCGTTTCAGCCAGACAAACACATCAGATTAAGAGAACAGCTGACAGCTATTTGAAGCTGCTGGTGCCTCTGGAGTCTCCCAGACATCAAGGTGTAGGACCCTCCAGAGGCTGCAGTTGTGCATAAACCTTCTATCCGGCCTCCCCTAAACTGTTAATTGAAGCTCATGAAGACTCATTGTCAAACTGTCTTGTTCACTGATGAGTGCCGTGTAACCCTGGATGGTCAACTCAATGGAGTAGTGGATAGTTGGTGAATGGCCACAATGTCCCAACAAGTCTGTGACTTCAGTATGGAGGTGGCAGAGTCATGTTTTGGGCCAGAATCATGGGGAGAGAGCTGGTCGGTCCCTTTAGGATCCCTGAAGGAGTGAAAATGACCTCTGAAAAATATGTGGAGTTTCTGACTGACCACTTTCTTCTATGGTACAAAAAGAAGAACTGTGCTTTCCCCAACAAAATCATCTTCATTCAGGACAACACACCATGTCCTGCTGTAAGGAATACCTCTGCATCACTGGCTGCTATGGGCAAAAAAGGAGAGAAACTCATGATGTGGACCCCCTCCTCCCCCTTGATTGAAATAGCTTTTGATTTCAGTAAATATGACCTCCTAATGCTACAAATTCAACAAATGACCATTTTCAGTTAATTACAAGCTTTAAAATGTATTGAAACGATGAGTTGCATAATAATTTGGAACAGTAGATTTTGAGTTTTTTTACTATATTTATTTTTGAAAAATATACTGTAATATCACTGGGAGATTTTTTCAACCACATTTAAATGATCCTCTACCAGTTAAAGACTTGAAAATTATGCTGACTCTCATTTGAGTTGACAATTTAGAAAATCTTAGAAAAATGTCATTTGCATAATAATTTCGAACGTGGTGTATGAAACTAACTAATTTTCACCCCCACTTACCACTTACAAGAAAATGGGAGCACATCACTCCCATTCTGTCCTCTTTACATTGGCTACCAGTTCCCTTTCGAATTAAGTTTAAAATTCTGCTGATTGTTTTTAAATGCCTAAATTCGCTGGGACCTAAGTATCTGTCAGAACTGCTGCAGCTCTACTGTCCTTCCAGAGCTCTGAGGTCTGCAGACCAGCTCCTTTTGTCTGTTCCTAAATCCAAGCGTGTGTCCAGAGGTGACCGAGCCTTCTCAGTGGCGGCCCCTAAACTTTGGAACAGCCTTCCTCTACATGTGCGCTCGGCTCAGTCTGTAGAAGAGTTTAAAACCAAATTAAAAACTCATCTTTTTGCTTTGGCCTTCGGTTCCATGTAGACCAGACACAGTTTGTGCCTTTATATATTACCTGTGTTTAACTTTTATTGTGTTTATTGTACATATTGTTACTGTTCTTGTACAGCACTTTGGTCGACTATGGTTGTTTTTAAATGTGCTTTATAAATAAAATTGACATTGACATTGACTTACCAAAAGTGTGTCCCAGAAGGCTGCGCACACCGATGACAAAACCTTCAGCGAACTCCTCCGGGCCCTGAACAGCTCCCTGCGGCACACCACATCAGCTAACAGTTGGATTGGACCAGAAACCATTACAACGTGTGAGGGGTCGAGCCTTACCTGGAAGGGCTCGTAGAAGAAGGCCTCCACTCCCTCGGACAGACCGCGGATCAGGCCAAATGGGTTTCCCAAAACATCCAGCCCCAGGACCAGCACATACATCTGCTTCAGGAACTGCAGCAAAGAGAGAGAGTGAAGGTTTTAATGTTATGCCAATATGACACTATGGAATAACAGATTAAATATAAAGAAGGATTAACAAGCAAACACTGTTTAATACAAGGTTTATACAAATAGCAGTACTTTATAATACAATTTTCCTATTTTCTTAAGATTTGCATGTATTCTGAACATAAACAGGTGAATGAGGGGACATTTCAATAAAATATCATGTACAGTTTCAGCCAGTTGATTTTGTTTTGTCATTGTTTTCAAAAACATTTAAGGCCAGTTTGAATCCAATAATAATCATTTTCATTTAATGACTTTCCGTGCTTTATACTCCAATAGAGCTCCAAATTGAGCACAATATTTAAAATAGTTGTTTTGACGAGTTAAAATTTACTCGGCCACTTGATCGAGATTATTTCACTTGTGCTGAAATGTTTCTGACACATTTCAATACATTTTGATTTTATTTCAGGTTGATTTATCTTCCAATGGGGTAAGAAAATTGCACATGTCCCATTGGCAGTTTTGCTTTCTTATTTCAAGCGACATTGCCTTAGAAATAGTCTGAAATGTCATCAAACAAAGTGAACTTGGTCTAAATGAGTAAAAAACGCTCAAAACAAGATGAAAATTGAACAAATTTAATCTCATGTTTGATGGCCCGAGAACAGAGCTGAGGAACAACCGTTAGCTGCCGTTTCAGCCTTAGTCATCATTATCCCAAGCACAATATGGAACTGACCTGATCAGTGTAATGTCCGATCACCTCCGACATGAGTTTGTCTTTGCTGTAAAACTGATACTTGACCTCAAAATACGCCAATCTGAGAAAAAAAACATTGAAGAAATTATACAAAATATTAAAATGCTCGTACATTTTTGCATTTCCAAAAACAAAACCACAGCTCATAGCAAATATATGCCACTGAAACAAAATAAAATTCCATAGCTTTACTGCCGCTTTGCAGCACTTCACCATTTAATATAAATGACTGCAGTGTTTCCTGCTTATGTCTTACTTAAAGACAATGTCGTCCACGTCGGTGAGAGTGGCTCCGATGCTCTTGAGTAACAGGTTTAGGGACTGAACGGCGGCCACCTCCTGAGACGGGTCGTCTCCACTGGAGCCCAGAGACAGACTGAGGTGCAGCTGTGGAGCACAGGGGTTCAATGAAAGGAAGAGCAAAAATATTGCAATAGTTGTCGACAAAAACCTGCATTTAGGTATTTTTTCAAAACCGTTCCACATTAAAAAAGAAGTAATGATGATATTGACGCCCCAGAACTTTACATTTAATAATTGCTTACTAACTATTAAAATTATTAAACTCAAAACTAAGCCATGGAGTTTTCAAAAACGTTTCACTTTTATCCTCCTGCTTCGAGCTCTGCTGTGCTTGACAGCCGTCTCCATGGAGATAGAAAGGGGAAAGAGGGTGGAGATAAGCGTGGTGCCGTCTCCTGGGCTCAAGAGAAGAGCAGAAGAAGATCAGACCAGGGAAAAATAAACTTTTAGCAGAAGAGAACTCCATCGCGCACTACGAAAACACCTGCCTTTGTGAAGCAGCAGAGACCGTCAGAAAGTCGCGGGGTTCTCCACAATTTACGATTTTGCCATTTTCTACATCGTCTGTTTTCAAAAGAATGAATTAATCAAATTAATTCTGACTAGGGCTGGACGATAAATCAAACCAAATTCACCCTTTTTAAAGACATGCAAGCTCTTATTTTTGGTACAGTCCCTTTAAAACAGCTTGATGGATGTGTCAGTTTCGCCTTGAAAAGACTGTACTACTACTGAAAGAACGGTGCTGTGGTTGTACCTTGATGGGGGAGATGTGGAAATGCTCAAAGAAGCTGAGTCCAGTGATGTCGGTGAGAGAGGCCTCCATGAGCTCGGGCTGCAGCATCTTCAGGTCCCCCTCGATCAGCTTGGACTGGAACACACACAGAACAGTCAGTGCTATGATGGAATGCGTTGTCTTTTACCCTAAGCAGGTTATCAGGAGGGATATTTTAAGATGAAGTACTTTTCAAACCAAACTTTACTGTGATTTTTAACTTTGCGTTAAAAGGTCTTCAATAATATCGTTAATAGCAATATTTTTGTGGCTCAATATATTGAATATACAAAAGCAATAGCTCACTTTCTGTTTGTCGGCATGAGGATCTGCAGCTGGAGTGAACAGACCCAAGATGGCGTAGAGGAATCCCTGGTCCACTTTAACGGCCATCTCCTGAACTAGAGCCATGAAGTACCTACGAGATTGAACCAGAGTATTAGGATAAAAGAATAAACAATAATAAAGATGGTCATTTAATAGAGTTTGTCACTGACTTGAACTGCATGACGTTGCTGTGCTGGTTGAACCTGGTTATTATTGACACGTCGATAAAAGGCTTTGGTTCTGAGCAACAACAGAAGTCACAGGAAAAAGGTTAGACAAGTTGGATTCAAAGTAATAACATTTCTAAAAGCATTGGAGCATGTTTCACCTGAGTCCAGGGCAATGGACTTGGGAGGAGGAACTGGATGGAAGACGATGGGGAAGATGGCTCCAGGCAGCTGGTTGTCCACCTAACAAATATGAAATATATATTCAAGAACAAGAAGAACCTACCACACAAATATTTACCACAGTGTCTTTCTCTGCATTGACCGTCTTTCAAATCATGCATGTCACAATAATGTAAAGAAGAAAAGAGGATGCTTACCTGTAGCCAGTGCAGTTGGGCCCTGAGGCTGCGCTGGTGCTGGGACTTCTTAAACTCGACCTGGATGCCCGACAGGAAGTTCCTCCTGATCGGACAACTCGCAGGCTGACGCATCATCATGTTTGTTTCACTGAAGTTCACCTGGACAAAATATCATCAGAATAAACGTCATGTATGTGCTTGGCATTTGGGAGAGAGAATGGGCCTGATCTTCCGCCTGGCGCAACAACAGAGCCAGCGCCAACGAGAGTGACATCTTACGTGAAAACAAACAGCGCTTCCGTGGCGCTCCTCTTAGTTTTAAGTAAGTGCTTTATTGTCATTGTACAAGCAAACCACAAAACAGTGTTCAGCTGTCAGTCCTGAGCATGACAGGAAAATTGTAGCACTTGGAAGAAACCTCCTGGGTTTGTCCCTGCTTCAGAGGGTGGTGTCCTGCACTGATCTTAGACTTTTGGATGAAAATACTTTTAGCTGAGAAACATTGTGATGTTATCTACAAGTTTGTTAAAGGGACTAGATGGAAGCTGACATTTTTATACTCACTACTGCCACCCCAGGTCTTACACGTAACTGCAGTTTCTATATTATGTGACAGAGCAGGATTTTAGCGGCAGTTGTGGTGAATAGGTCTGGTCTCATTCTACTCATAAGGACAATTCTGGAGCATGAAACAGATGTGTTTAATGTGTTTACACTCGTTTATCAAGAAAAATGAAGACTGTATTGATTGTATTGATTGAGAAAAGAGGACCATTCACTTTTTCACTCAGAGAAAGTACTTTTAAGAAAGGCTCTTGGTATTGGTTAATCGAAAGATACTCAAACCCCTAGTAATGGTATCGGAAGTAGAAAACCGGGATCGGTGCATCTCTAGTAGGCCTACCAACTAAACAAGATTTTGTTTTAATAAATCAGCCCTATGCCTTTAATAAAGCACCCCCTGCGGTCACAGTTCAATACTGACACAGTTTACAGTTTAGAAGATTCATACACAGGATTATAGACGAGGCATTTGGAAAAATCTGCCAAAAATATCGACAGTGCATATTGAAAGCATTGGGCAATAAAAATCCCTCAAAATCGGCATCGACTTTAGAAAAACCCATATCGGTCGACCTCTCTAAAGAAAACTGTCCTGGGAAAAGATAAAGTCGAGCTCAGACCATGGAGCTATAGGCTCAGACTGGAGCATGTGGGGGAGAGAGCGTGAAAGGGGCGGAGCCTGCCGCGTGTAAGGCCATGTGACCTGATGGCGCTGCCCCGTTTTCACATATACCAGCTCTGGTTGCAAACGGCATGAATAACTACTTTTCCACAATTTCGCCTCGTAAACAGAAACAAACGCCTCGTCATCCTTTAGTCACAAAAGAGCTGTTTTTGGCTCGTCAATGTTATTCGTCATTAAAAAAAGTCAACACTGGTCTGTTCAGAAATATTTGGCACCGTGAAAGAGCTCATGTAGACTGGATGAAGTTCAGAGCGCTTATTACCTCGATGTTGCTTTCCAGTTGGACCCAGCCCGTCCCTGTCTTCCCGCTCAGCTGATTCTGGTAGGCTTTCTCCAGGAGGTTAATGTTCTTGTGACTGAAAGGTCTCCAGCGGTTCTTTGGCTTCATCTCCCACACCACTCCAGAGCTGAAGACAGAGATCACATGTACAGGAAGATGGTAATAAACAACCGTGTGATATCATCTCATCAACTTCATGAAGCCCCGTAGAGAGTGTCGGGATCTATTTGACTTCAAGGCAAACTGCGGAATATTCTAGGTCATTTAGCTACATTAGAAGAGCAGCTGGACTGATGTAAAAGTGACACTTTCCATCCAAGGGTAACGGTGGGTCCTGAAGCTATACCATTTGAGAACCACTGGTCTAAAGGTAAAACAATAACATCTCCATGGACACAAGCCGGTGATGTTTCGGTCCCAGCAGAGTTACAAATCAGGCCCAACAGAGGAAGAAAATCAATACATCTACTTTATTTTAGTTCTTGAGTGAAATGCAGCTAAATGTAGGTGTTAATGAAGGGAATGAAGGGAATGGAGCAGAGTCACACCAGAAAAGGAAAATCTGACCAAAACGCTCTCTCGTTACCTGCGAATCCCGACGTAGGCGATCTCGTGGCGGCGGGAGTTGTTGACCAGAGACAGGCCCAGGTTTTGGAGGGATATTTTGACTTCCTGCTCGAACTGTTCGAGCTCCTCGGCCTGGCGCGCTTTGGTGACCACGGCCACATCCTCCGTGAAGAGCAGGACGCGCTGCCGGCCATCCAGGAAACTCACCCAGTGGATCTGACACAAGCCGCCGTCGTTGGTGAACTGGCCGACGTCGTCCTGTGGAATCAGAAAAGACAAAGTTCACATTTATGTAATTTGTGACTTTAGGCTGCAGAGCTGTACAGTAGGGCTGCACAATAGATAGCAATCATGTTGTTCTTGCAATATCCAGAGCGCAAGAAGCCACAATGTCACAGAAAACTGAGGCCTTCCATGGATTTCTGACCAAGATTTACACATCAAAAACACAAGGGAACTAAAACCAGTACAAACATTCAGTTCTAGTCAAAATTTTCCTGATTTTGATTTTTCTTTTTCCATGTTTTGGTCTTGACTCACGTCTCATTTTGACTTTCTGTTAATTTTCAGTCAGCGTTTGGTCTGACCGTATGAAATCTGACCTTGAGCAGATCCAGTTCTCCGCTGTGGTCTTTGCAACTCCAGTGCAGAGTTCTGGTGTTGGCTGGTTCGTCCCACACAAACCTCTGCGCCTCTCCGGGTCTCAGCTGGTGCTCCACCGCACTACCGCTGCAGAGGGGAAAGACAGGGAATCATTGTGTTTTTACAGTAACCGACATGAGAAAATGGAAGAAAAGACAGTGATCGAAAGAGTTACAAAGTATTATTGAAAATACTTGAAGATGTAAGTTCTGTGGAAGGACGTGGATAGTGGTACCTCTGCCTGTAGCTGATGTCGACCCACGGCGTGTGGTTGATGATCAGAGCCGGAGCAGCTCCTTCGTAATAATCGCTGAAGCTGATCACCGTGGAGTGGTCGGCGACGGTGATCTCGACTATGATCCCTCCGCACTGAACACAGGGAAAAAGAAACAATGTATTCCATAACGTGGAGATGTTTAAAGGCCAGTATCTTTCTCTGAGCTGCTTCTGCGGCGCTAATGCTTCGTTCATGTGAGCTCAGGATGTGATGTAATTGTTCCCAGTTTGTTTGCATTCACGTACTTGTCAATCACTCAGCTGATTTCCACCGTCAGAAGTCGGGAAGCTCGTTTTGACCCGAGTTCCCCAGTTTGAGCGAGCGTTCATTTGTACAGTATTATGCAACTGGGGAAAACATTTACCCCAGATCCCAAGCATGAGCATGAACACTGCATAAGACAAGCTACTGGGGAAGATCCAATGACTACTGAAAGATGCGCTAGCGCCTCGACTTGTTAGGAGCCAGGATGTTGTTGAAGAACATCTTGCTGGAGGAAAAGTACACTTACCACGTCCAGTTTGAGCAGGATGCCGCGGTCCTGTCTGTTGAAGAAAAAGGGGCGAGAGGCCAAGTCTGAGCCGACCACTCGAACACACAGCTGTCCCGAAGGCTTGTCCGGCCAAAGAGGAACACACTACAGAACAATAGCAACAAAAGCATCTTCAGTTGTCAGCCTACGAGCAAATCGATGGCACCATGATGAACACACAGTTTTAAAAAAAAATCGAAACTCCTCCCCAGCAGAAGACATGAACAAAGAGCTTTTCAACCTCAACCTTTATTACTTCACATTCGTTTTTGTGTAAATGTCTGAAGTAAACATATGGCATCAGGGTGTCTACAGGTGACAGCAAGTCAAATTTATTACTTTAATGCCTAAATACTATATTTTTAATGCCACAAATGCAAAGAAATGTTGGCATAATCAATTTAGTAAGATTTGTAAACATCCAATCAAACAGGAGAATGAGGGGGAATTTTCAAAACTAAACTGGAAACTGTTGAGCAAAAGATTGTGTCAAATTTCCCAACTGTCATCAGCAGAATTGTTTTTGTGTTTTTAATAAATGTATGCAGTGAATAATATAGTATATAGTAGTAATGTAAGCAATGTCATGGAGTGGGTTTTGTCTCTAAGGAAAAAAAATAATAATTCCAAGAAATGTAGATCTAATGGCAATTTGAATCTGATTTCATGTTTTAAAAGACTTGTAAGGCCTTAATTTTGGCATAATTAATTTAATGACATAATGTGGAAATGTATGGGATTCAGAATTAGTACAACATCAAAAAAAATAATAATAAGGTTTGATTTTATTTAACGGTGTCAAGTCATTAAAAGCGAAACAAAGTAGTTTAAATTCCAAAAGACTTTGGAGATGTCACTTCCTGATGTTCGGGCTCAAATGGATCATACCATTATTTTTTATAGGGGCAAAGGGATACAACTAAACTATGTCATTTGAATATTTCATTATGTTAGTTTTGCAAACAAAATAAGAATGATAAGGTCTTCCAGTTATTATCAAAACCTCTCAGTGTCTAGATGAAGCTGTTAAATACAAATTCTGATATGCGGGAGGTAAGATATTTGGGTGACTGTCGTTGCCTCCAGTGTCTGTGTATGAATGAGAGGGTTAATGGGTGACTGGTTCCTTGCTGTAAAGCGCTTTGGGCCTAATGAAGGTAGAAAAGTTGAGACCATTTGCCATATCCAGAATGGATCAAGGAGATGCAAAATGTGAGGTTCTCATGGAAACAGATTTAATCACGGAGTAAAATACAGATCTATGCCTGTTTCGACAAGGGAGCGATACTGAAAAGCGGTGAAAAAAGTGAATCTACATGATGTGCTTCAAGCTCACCTCCGCTGAGGACATGTAGTGCCACCGGCCGGAGGTGGGGCTGATGATCTCTCCCACCTCCAGCTCGTACGACGTCTTGTTGACCACAGTGAAGAAGGAGCTCATACTCACGATCCTGGTCAGGTTAAAACTGCTCATCTGGATACCAACACCCACCTGGACAAAGCCACGAGAAAATAACAAAACCATTTGTGAAAGCAGTTTTTTGTGGTTAAGAATATGTGCACCGCTAAAGAAGCATATTCTAAAGGGGACATGTAGACTTTTTTGTAAGTATAATTGATGAAAAAGAAAAGGATAAGCTGCAGGAATGCACGCCGCTAACTTTTTTTTTGCTGCTGTTGTGCGAACGTTTAGCAGCTCATTGTCATTTCTGGATTATTACAACATCTCACGGAGGAGAAGTGGAAATATACATAGTTTGTGTCAAACCCCAAGGCATAAGATGCTACTGCTTCACCCAATCGACAATGGTCAGTAAAACTACAATGGTTTTATTAGGGTAATGTAATGTGCATCGAGAGGCTAGAAGATGTTCGCTTAGGGCCAGAGTCCATTCCGCAGGCTTTGGACTGGAAGTGCAGGGCTCAACATTAACTTTTTTTCTTAGTAGCGCTTGAGCTCCTAACTATGAAATCTAGGCGCACAGTCAAAAGTTTAGGAGCAAATCGTGTCGCTGAATGCACGATCTGAACATTATTTTATTGATTTATTTCTGCCAGATTTTAGGTGACGGACATTTTTCCCAAATTTGGCAAAATGACGGAAATCCGTTGTAGCGACGGCGAACTTTAACCCCTGGCCTTGGGTGACCAGTTCTATTACTCTGAAAAGTAGGACACTTGAGCTCAAAAGTTAGGACAAAGGGTCAAAAGTGAGGACACATATGAAACCTACAGAACAAATATACTTTAAAACAATGTTATGCAGTAAATTAAAATGTATACAAAGCATCATTATTGTTGCACTATAGGAACAGAAAACATCATTAGCCTATTTAACATTGTGTAACAGGTCACCATGGTAACACTGAGAGGAGGGGGCTGACTTTTTCTCCTTTTCACGAGCTTTGTGAAGGACAGCAATACCTTAGCTACTCGGTGGCTCGGCGTTTTTTGTCCAGACCCAGGCCTCAAAACCGGTACAGTACATAGCATAGTACATGGCACAGTACATGGCACAGTACATGGAACAGTACATGGTTCCGTCCCCGTACCGCAGCCTCGCAAATTTTTTTAAAGTTAGCTCCAGAAGGCTTTCTTTAAAGGTGGACCGGAGCATGTGCGCTTTGCTGCACTGCAAAGGGTAGAAAATCTGGCAAGCAATTATATATTTTTAGATCGCGTAGGAATAAACTTGGGTGCATATACGACCAATACGTCGCAATTTTGAGCCCTGAAGTGGATGACTTGTTTTTTATTTCAAGTTGTATTAGGTCAATATTGCCTCTTGCGATGTTTAAAGTGTTGGATAATGTTGATCACCAAAAGAAAATGCCATAGTAGGACTCCTTTTAATGCAAGAAGCTACTTACCAGGAAGTCCATGTTTTTTCCCGGACAGCGCACACAGCCATAACTCCCCACCGTGTCCAGAGAGAAGGGCTCGGACCAGGAGCTCGTGGAGATACTGAGCTGCAGCTACAGACAGAAAAAAAAGTCAAATAAACTATGCAGGAACAGTTCTATTTCATCCCTCCTGAACGCCAGAGGGTGGTGCTATGTGATGAAGTAAGCCATCTCTCTACATTTGAATCCATTCTTTTCCTTTTTATTTGTCTTTTTATGGAGATGAGGAAAATATCTGGAGATTTAGTCATATATCAAACTTGTTTCATTATTACCATGTGGAGCAGTTTTCTCGAACTCTTCACACCAAAACCACCTTAAATAATAATTTGGAACTAAAGCAGGTCTAAACCTCTCACCTTGTTCTTGGTGAACAGGTTCTTCTTCTTGAAAGAGAACAGTATGATGTCCCTGTGATCCGCCGGGTGTTTGACGCTGACGTCCTCCGCCCGGTACTGCAGCACGCGGCTCGTCTTGTTGATGATCCAGTAGGGGCTGTAGAGGGACAGCAGGAGGCGGCTGGGCGAGCGCGACACGTGCACGCTGACTTCCACGCTCATGGAGGGGTCCGAGTCGCACAGCAGGCTCAGAGACAGGAACTCGGGCATGTCCGGTTGGATGCGCAGGTGCCCGTGCCAGTCCCGGCCCTGGTACTGCTTCACCACCAGCGACACGATCTCCCCCGCGATGCGAGCGTTCAGCAGGTCAGACGTGCTGCCCTCGGGGAGCTCGAAGGAGTCTGCAGAGCTCTGGGGGGAAAGAGACCAGGGTCACATCTTCATTTCAAAGTATTTATGCATCTTCCCATTTTACCATCGTCAGGCCATACATTATGTTCTCACTAGCGCTGTCCGTGACCAAAGACTTTCATTGTCGACCAAAAACATACCCAAACTGCACTTATAAGACATAAAACTTTGGGAGCTCATGCTGTAACAACTCGACCAATGAAGATCTTGGTCGACCACGACAACATCGACCAATTAGTTGACAATTTTTTTTTTACCTCTTAACCCCCGCCTTAACCGACCGCATTTTCTCCAGTTCGGCTTTACCCAAATCTAAAAGATTCTTGACGAGAGCATAGTGTAATGCCTTTGAAAGAAAACCTCATTTGAAAGAAAACTGATTTTCTTTTCTTTTTTATCACATTGTTGGTTTTGTCACATTTCATCTCGTTTTTGTAGCTATTTTGACACTTTTTCAAGACACTAAGATTTGGGTAAAGCCCAACTGGAGAAAATGTGCTCACTTCACATGGAGGTCAAGGAGTTAATATTTGAAATGATGCACTAAGGCCGCTGCTACTCCCTTTTTGCACGTGGTACTATTTTTGCACATGAGCAAACGGTTGGTAAATTACCCCCTTACTGTTTTTAATTTTAGAATCTGCTGATCTTTGTCTTTCAAAGGAGCTCCCTCTGAGTACCAACTAAACCAGAATGTTTTAAATAAATCAGCCCTATGCCCCTAATAAAGTGCCCGCTACTGTCACAGTTCAACACTGACACAGTTTACAGTTTAGAAGCTTCATACACAGGACTGAAAACGAGGCATTTGGAAAAATCGTCTAAAGATATTGGCATCGGCCTCAGAAAAACCCATGTCGCTCGACCTCTACTTCAGGTATTTAACATGAATGAAACTCAATGTCACTGTTTTGTTGTTTTGTGTCCGTACCTCCAGCAGGTAGCGCACGGTGTAGGGCAGCAGGTTTCGCAGCGTGGCCACCGGGTGCAGGTGGATGACGTACGCCGGGTCCCACTCCTGCTCTCCGTGGTCAGCGATGTGCCGCAGCTCGTCCGGGAGGGCCAGCGTGTTCACCATGAGCGGCAGCATCCCCTGGTGGACGGAGGGGCACTGCAGCTGAGACGACACCTCCAAACTGCAGTGGACCTGCTCCTTCCACGACACGCAGCTGAGCGAGGGGCCGTACTGTTGTTCCAGCGGGCCGGCCGGGCGCACGAACAGCTGAGACCTGAGGAGGACAGGGGAATGGTTTCAGAGAAAATAACTCCGACAGCAGGGCCTAACTTAAACAAGTCCAAGAACATTTGAGAGAATTACCTGTAAGCCTCGAGCGGGATTGGAAACTCCTTCTCTGGTTCGGCCTCTCCCAGCGACCGCAGAGCTCTGGATTGTGGACAGTACTTCAGGATGGTGAACGGCACCGAGAAATGGTTTTTGAACTGAAAATGACAGGTTGAACATTGTCTTAATAAAGAAATATAACAGGGATTATACAGATTGCAGTGAGTTACAGTTCTGCAGTTCTGCTTCTTAATGCCATTTTAATGCCCAACAACACTGCCTGACAACAAACAAAAGGTGGCTTCCTGGATTTGTCTAACTGTTCTGATCTGGGGCTGTTGCAGTTGGTGATGTCTATGAGCCCAAACAATGAGATCTCCACACAGGCAGTGTACTATATTTTCAAAGCACTACAATTCTGTGCATTTACCATTAAGCTTTCCAAACAAAAGGGGAAATTTAACGAGCAACTGCGAACAATTTTAGGCAAGAGTGCAGTTGAATATGTGATTTTTTTTTGTATTTTTGATCAATTTATGTAGTAAATACAGATGAGTAATGTTGTTATTATCCAAGAACTCTAGCTTGAATCCAGTGATTCCGGTAACATGCTACTTAGTAACGTGCTACTTTAATCTACTTTTTCAGTAATGAGTTATCTAACGCATTGCTATTCCCTAGCCAGTAATCAGATTTAAGCTACTTTTCCAAGTCACAGTGCGTTACTATTTTGTAATTTTCCTTTGTAAAAAAGATATTTGCTTTCTTCTTGCGCTGTAAGGAGTGAAGTAACCAATACGACAAGTCCCGTTTTCAGCATGAGGACAAGGGCATAAACAACATAAACGGAAGGAAGGCACAATTGGGTTGGGTTATTGGATCTGAAACCAACAAATTCAAGAAGCTATAGAAATCAGAAAACGGAGCACCGACACTATCAACCGTGACGAGGGAGCGTTTCTCCTGTCCCACACCTGGGACACCCTCCTCCAATGATTACGCCCCCTGTCGCCCTGAATCCACCGGGTGGCAGGGGGCGTGACCAGTCTGTCGGACCTGTTGGGACCGTCAGACTGGTCACGCCTCGGAAGTAAGCCTGCTGATGGCGGCTGAAACATGTAAAGGTAAAAAATTTTCAACATCTCTAACCCTAGTGTCTGACAAAATGAACCCAAAAAGTGATACTGGAAGGAAGGCACGTTTCTCACTGGAATACTAAATAGTCTAACTACATTACTAAATAGTAACATACAGGAAATGTGAGGGTCATGCCTTTTAATTTAGAAGGGAATGTGCTTGCACTGGACCTAAACATCGTCCACTCCGGAACCGAACCTTTAGAGCCGGACTTTGGACCCTGTGTAAAACTCCATGGAGACTCGGCTGAGGCTGTGTGTCAGCCCTCACAACCACAGTGTGAAAGTTTGATCAAGTTGTAATGTCTTCATATCTGTCAAAAAAGCAAGGAGCCAGTGTGCGTTGTATTATGAGAATGAACCGTCTGAAGCTGTCAAGTACATTTCATTCACACGTCATCATTGACAACTTAACCTCTTAACCCCCGCCTTAACCGAGTGCATTTCCTCCAGTTCAGCTTCACCCGAATCTAAAAGGTTGCAGCTTACAGGCCAGCGGCATGCCTCATTTGAAAGCTAAGAGCTACAAAACTCATCTAAGCAAATCTTTTTTGTTGCATTTTCATTCTCGTTTTTTGTTGTGTTCTTGTCAGACATTTTCATCACTTTTTCAACAGGTTTTTGTCACCTTTTATCCCTTCTTTGTCACTTTTCTGTTGCTCTTTTGTTGCATTTTCATTCTCGTTTTCCATCTATTTTTGTTGGTATTTTGACACTTTTTTTGAAGAAGATTTTAGATTTGGCTAAAGCCAAACTGGAGAAAATGTGCTTGGTTCAGGAGGGGGTTAAGAGGTTGAAACCAGCGCATTCGGATCTGTAGCTACCGGCGGTTTGACACTGAGGGGGCGCTCATGTTCAGTGTGGGTGACAAAAGCAGCAGACCCCTGGCCCACTGGGACAAAGCAAAACACTCAGTTTTCCTCATTCACATTAACAGCCTTGTTTTCAAAACAATTCAAACTTTCTTTAAGATTTCAAATAGTTTGAATGTGGAAAACTCGCTTGAGTTCATTGTAATAATATATTTAGTAGATATTTTATTATGTGAGCTATATTCACAGTGTTTGCAATCACGTCTCAGGGGTTCACGACTGGTCACTCGAAGCATCAGCAGGTACTCTGTCTAGATGTAGACAAATAAATCATATTTTTGTCAATGGGGCCAGAATGTATAGGGCACTGAAATACTTTACCACTTCAATAAAGAATAGGTTTACAGCGTACCACAGAAGCAGAGTTGTTTTTGGCAGCCCTTTTAGTTTTAGTCTTTTGGACGAAAATGCTTTTAGGTTTAGTCACATTTAAGTCATTTCAAAATGTGATCGTTTTAGTCACGTTTTAGTCAGACGAAAATTAAAAAGGTTTTTGTCAAGTTTTCGTCTCTTTCATTATAAGAAGTTATAATTAATTTCGATAAGTCTTGGAAATTGGGATAAATAATAGCTTCTATTGGCTTTCTATAGCTTTTGACAAACAGATGACACCACGATAGGCACTGGCAGAAGTGGTCGGCCGACTGTAAACAGTACTTTTCCCAAAAGCGCCCGCTCTCCTCGTCCTCTGATCATCGCTTCGAGATTTTTTTTTTTACCAACAGCGCTGTCTGCACATAGGTAGCCTACCACAAAGTGCTTTCTGCGTTCATACGCCACGGTATTGAAAACTGTCCTGAGAAACAATAAAGTCCCTGTGACATGGATGTCAGACGCTCCGAGGAGGATGTACGCGAGCAGTGACCGCACGCCCCGGGGAGAGAGAGAGAGAAAGAGGCGGCGCTGCCCGGGCGCATCATGAGCAGCACGGCGCCGCTCCGGGTCACGTTTACCGTGTGTTCTCTCACTCCGCGCACAAACTCTGTTTGTGAACGATCTGACCAAAAACCTTCTCCCATTTTTGTCTCGTCTCGTCTCATTGACGTAAACTCGTAAACGTCTCATCATGTTTTAGTCCCCAAAGAGCTCATTTTAGCTCATCATCTTTACGTTATCGTCATTAAAAAAAGGGGCGTCAATGAAAAGATATCGTTATCGTCTTCGTTGACGAAAACAACACTGCACGGAAGACAAATAGCCATAAAACAGGGTTTTTTCAGAACAATTGTAAGTGTAGTTGTTCCTCCTGACCTGTAGGGGCGCTCTGGCGGTGATGACCTTGTTGCCCTCTGCGGCGTCGATCTGCAGCAGCACAGACACGACCTCCTTCAGCATGGGCCCGCGGATGTTGTACAGGCGCCGCCCGGGCCGGTCCACGGAGATGTTGGAGATCTCGCTGTAGCCTACCGGCACTGCCGGGAGCAAACCAGACGAGATATGAGTACTGCACTTTATCTTACCTTTCAAATGTAGTGGAGTTAAAGATATGATACTTTCTACTCGAAAACATAGCTAGAAAGGCTCCAAAGTAAAAAGTGAATCTCTCCACGTGTATTGTTTATTTAAAAAGCCTGTAATTGCTGTACAGAGGGTGAATTTGCGCACATTTTTAAAGTTATTTATAATGACATTTATTTGAACAGATTTGTACTTTCGACATTGTGCACAGTATTTTACAGCCAATACTTCAGCATTCATTAAGTATTGATTTGACTGAGGAACTTATACTTTAATTTTAGTAATATTTGACCACTACTTTAATTTTATTAATATTTGACCATTACTTTACAACAACAAAATTAAAATTCTTGTACTACAGTATATGCCCCATATTTGTCCAAGCTGGGCCAGTGTAGGATCTCACCGATGCTGAGGTTGAAGAGGCAGCTCTCCTGTCGCTGCAGCGCTGACAGTTTCCCTCTGGACATGGGCTCGAAGGTGGAGTACTCCAGGTCCATGCTCTGGCCCGCTGACAGCTCGTGCACTTGCCCCATGTCCTTCTCTACCCCCGTCCGCCTCATGGTGCCGCTGTGCTGCACCATGATACAGATTCCCAGGGCATTCCTGATGGTGAACGGGGGCTTCTCTTTGAGTGCGTAGTCGAATGTGGACGCGGTTCCCTCGGAAAATTCCTGAAAATATAAATATTGTAAACCTCTTAACCCCCACCGTAACCAAGCACATACTCTCCAGTTCAGCATCACCCAAATCTAAAAGCTTCTTGACTGGAGAGCCTACAGCCTATAGGCCAGTGTAACGCCACATTTGAAAGCTCTCTCCTCATTTCTGTTGTTGAGTTTTTGTCCCGTTTTTGTCGGGTTTTCATCACGTTTTTTTGTCGCTTCATCACAGTTTTATTACACTAAAAAACAAAATGCGGCAAAATGAATGTGCTTGGACCATACCATTTTGAGAGATTTATAAGTTCAAGCAATGATACTAGTTTAGATTTAATGCCTACAGAAAACAAATGTATTGTAATGCTTTTCAATGCCATTTAATAGGGGTGTAACGGTTCAGCTATCTCACGGTTCGGTACGGTTCACGGTGCAGGACCCACAGTTTTCGGTGCATCACGATGCAAGTACAATATAAAAAAAAGTTGGCTTTGAACAGTGCAACAGACCATTTAAGTTCTTTGGCATTCATTTAAGGACTTATAATACCCTGTGAAAAGCATTTACTTTCCCAAATTAAATTGCTACAAAGCAATAAGAAATGTCACTTAAAGATAAAGTTAATGGAGTATTGTTTAACAGGATTCTAAATGAATGAGGAAACAAGGGAGGAATCTAATTTCCAATGCCGTTTGATTATGTGAATTTACATGTTGTTTTTTTTACTGCCACAGACACAAAGAAAACAGCGTATCTAAGCAAAATGTTTAGAACAATTTCAGCCAAAACTCAATTTACACATGAGGTACAAATTGCCATTATTTTCGAATAAATCTAAATTAGGATCTAATTTGATGATTTTAAATTACCATTACGGCCATAATCTTGTCACAATTTAGAGTTAATCAAGTTTCTGAGCTCATTTTTAATTCGCCTGTGGAAACGTACAAAGTGAAGTATATTAATGACATCTCAGGTCAAACCTCCACAGTTTTGACCAGGAGCCTTTAAATCAGTAAGATTGCAGCTCATCGGTTTTGTCCAGACCTTGGCGAGGTTGTTGAAGACGTTGAGGCAGCACTGGGACACGGTGATGTTCATGGTGTCTTTGGAGCAGATGGTCACCGCTGTCTGAGGCTCGGGCAGAATGACAAAGTCCTCCCCGTGCACCGGGCTCCGGTCCTGCACCGGGTTATTCTTCATCTGGAGAGAGGGTATACGTACTTCAGGGTACAGTTTTATACAAGGGAGAAGAGATGCAGAGTATCAGCCGATATCCGATATTAACCGATACCAAGAGAGTTCCTTAAAAGTGTCTCTCTCTCAGTGGCTGAATTCTCCAGGTTCAGAGCTTCAAAATGAGGTACAGTATTCCCATATTCACTTAAATTTAGTTTGGTGAAAGTTGTGTTATAAAAACGGGTATCGGTTCAGTATCAGATATTTGTAACTGATACCTGATATCGTATTTTTTCCCAGTATCGGCTTCAACAGTGTTGGATCGGTCAGTGCATCCCTACATGGAAACCAAGTGCAAAAACAGAGCTTCATGTTCACCTCCAAAGCAAGGTTCCACCTCCGGGCGCCGCCGTCCACTCTCTCGATCAGAGGCTCCCACACGGCGTGCCCCTCATTGAAGTAATTCACCTGCAAACATTCAGAAAAATGACTTTCATCCAAGAAATGGAAACAAAATAATTCACGCTATGACAAGAAATAAACCAGGTACTGGAGCTTTACGCTAAAACCTTTACCTGAACTATTTTGTGACTTCAGCAAAAGTAAATAACTCATTGGAACATGATGTGACATTACTATAATCTTTAGTCTCACCTCCAGTGTCATGTCGGCCGTCAGATGGAGCAGTGAGGACCAGTTTCGAGCCTGGCCAGTGAACGAGGACTCAGCCAACAGCAGCGGGACGGTCCTGTGGCCCAAACCAGACTCCAAAGTCACCTGCACCACCTGAACCAAGCACACGTCTATTAGGACTACAGAGGAGCTTATTTATACCTGTCGCACCAGTAACCAGGGTTTAGACCGTGTTCAGTCTTGGTCCTTGGACTAGTCCTGGCTTAAAACTGGTCTACACCTGTGCACGCCCTGAGTTTTCTTGTGTTGAATGTAACAAGTGAATTTTTGTTGTATGCTTTATTAAGCATAATTTAAGTTTACACATAACATGACCAAAGACATAAGATGAAGGCAAATGCACATGACATACACACAATTTTTCTTCTTTTCTTTTTTTAAAGCAAATTATTATCATAGTCTTTTCTAATTCACCTTTATTTATTTAGGGTTAGGGTTAGTGAAAAATGCTTTGTGAATGATCTTGAACTTACTAACTTATTTATGGTTTCAGCGCCAATAGCAGAGCAAGAACTTCATCATACAGAAAATTTGTCCCACATGTCCAAAAGACAATAAACGTTCTTATTTTATTGTTTTTGCAGTATTGTATTATGCTACTGTTTGGTGTTGCCAGGTAGCACTTAAAGTCTAGGCCTCTACATTTGCTCCCTGTGCGTTTTAGGAATTTCTTTTTAAGATTAGAGTCACTTTTAGATCTTGCACCAGGTTAATCTCAGAACATTTAACGCACATCTTCTTGGGTATCATGGTGGGGTGCCGACATTGCTGCGATACCACCCCCTAGTGGCTTCCAAAAAGAAGTCAATAATGTAGAATTTTACGGACACTTGACATACCGATACCCAAACGAAGAAAATGTGCAAAAAAAAAATCATTTATTTGAGCTGAAACAACCAATTCACTTCCTTTAATGCTGTTCCTGGACAAACCAGCATCAAAACTTGGATCTAAAGATACAAGATTTTTTTCAGTACCTGCTTTTAATACTTTCATTTTTCCGATACCGGTAGAACCTAATCTTTCTTCCCCCATAACATACTAGTATCGTTTAACGGTACCCAGCCCTAATTATAAATAAAACAAGGGGGAAAAAATGACAATTTCCTACACACAGGGCCTAGAATTGTCCTACCTTGACTTCAGCGGAGAACCTCTCGCCATCGTTCCTCCCGTCGTTCTCCCTGAAGCTCTCCGTGACCTCCGTGGCCTGGTCCACTCCCAGGAACCAGAAGTTGCTGCTGTAGATGTTCATCACTTTCCACAGATCTGTCAAGTCGGGCTGACTCTCCTGGTTCAGCTTATTCTCGGGTTTCCCTGAGGTAATGGCTGAGGTTATGGTCATCACCGTGTTCAGCATCACGGGCGAGATCTGGGACAGAGGGATGAAAATGATTAAAGTTTGATTCAAACTGAACAAAGTGAGATGTGTCCAGATTGAGATGGCTTTGGACACTTCGCACTTAGTACGAGCGCACTTTGAGATGTTGCAGCTCCTAGACTTGGCGCATTATGTGGGAAGTATGCGGGGTGGAGAAACACCCATGACCAATGGCGATGTTTTTTACAACAGCTTCTTTCCTCCAAGCAGACTCTGCAGCCGGGAACGTGCGAGGGTTTCCGGGGGAGACAATGTGCTTTTGTTTTGGTTCGCATTAACGCAATTACAGCCAAGCAAGTGCCAACCCGCTTAATAGCTCCCGATTAAAATGTTTTTAGTTTGACCTGTGAGGAAGAACACAAGGCGATGTAAACGAGAAAATTAATGTGAGGCTGCTATCAGAGCACCGCTCTCAGTGCTGCTTGTAATAAACCTTGCCTGTCTCTTTTTGTAAGCCTCTCGCAGCGGTGCAGCTGCTACACTATGTGCCTGTGGAAGATAACCATCGCGTTTGGAGCTTACGCTTGCACCAGGTGCACGATCAGGATCTTCTTCAGGAGAGTCCAGGCCTCAGAGAGGAACCTATTACACATGTCTTTGGTGGGAGGGGAAGGAAGAACCCTGAGGATTTGCAAGACATGTCAGTTTTTTTCTAATTTGCTGAATGTATTATGACCTTCAGCTCAAAACAGCTCAAATGTGTTCACGACATTCTATAATACCAAGTCATAATTTGAGTTGAAGCAGAGGCCAATACAACTTAATGAGGGACAGACAGTTTTGGAAAGAAATCTCCAAACGATTTCCCTGATCATGATTTGAAAGTGACTGGAAACACAAACCCACATTCATCTTCTGGCTGAAAGTCCTTTCCTCTGACCAACGTCATGCGAATCAATTTGAATATCGTCTCCACTTTTGGACGTCTTTATGAGACAGTCATGAGACCTTAGTTCATATGAGCCGAGAGAGACGACTTTGAACTTTGTGATGTCTTTGTTTTATGTGGTAAGGTCCAGCCTTTACACCGTTACCATAGCTACCACAATATAATTCTTAGCTGCACCATCTATAGGCCGTTTACAGTGTTGTGATGTCATGTGACTGCACCCTATAGTCTGTTGCACTCGTATCCAAATTGAAAAGTTGCGACCAGTACCTTGACGATGACCTCCTCCACTGTGATGGAGCCCCTCAGAGGTTGGCAGGGGTGAGTCTCAGTCTCCAACATCACAGAGCACGGGCGCAGCACCTGTGTGACACATTTAGGAAGGGCTACGTGAGGCTGTGCGAGTGTTAAACCTTGTAAAAAAAAAAAAGAAAGGGTTCATACAGGTCAAATGTAATGCTTCTTAATGACATTTTATTGCCAAAATACTATATTTCTAATGCCGCAAACACTCAAGATTTGCACATTTTGATTCTCAAAAGAAAATCAGACACAACAGGTGACTTTGGTGCAAAAAATTGTGCACAATTTCAGCCTAAACTGCAGCCGATTGTGTTTCAGACCACACTTTTTTATATTTTTTGTCGAAATTATGTCGTAGAAATAGTCGATCAATGTCATGATTTTCCCAGGCATTGGCCTTTAATGTCAGTTTGAATCAAATTTTAAAAAGTTTACATTTTTGTGGATTTCATTGTAGTGACGCTGTGGCTTTATGCTTTTACTTTGGATCACGGTGGTGATCAAAAGGCCTTGATTTTGTCACAATTCATCTAATGCCAAACTTTAACTTGCCAAAAGGAAAGACTGGCTGCTTACCGTAGTGACGGCGGTGTCCTCTTTGCTCCTGATGAAGGGACAGGCGAGGACCCTGAGCTCCCGCAGGTTGGCCTTCATGCTCTGGCCGCCCTCTGCTGTTTCCTGCAGCGTACAGTCGCACTGAAACAACACGACCAGCGCCGGGGCGTCCGCCTTCATCAGACTGGCCACGAAAACCACCTCGGGGTCCACCACCACGGCTCGCACACGCATCCTGGGGCCTGAGAGGAGACGAGGCATGAGCTACGTATCCGAATGATGAAAAAATAACTTTCACTCTACTTTAAAATTTAGTCTGCTAAACATAAACTCCATCTAGTCCGCTCTACATATTTATATTATTGTATTCAAACATTTTTAATGGAGTTTCTCCCAAATGTGCAAAGGAGAAGATTAGTTCCTTGGGCAGAGATTTGAAATGATATGAGGCTCTTTCAAACTGTATCTGTGGAAGTTTAGATGTATTTAAGTCCCTTTTTCACTATTCCAAAACACCCATGCAATTGTGAAATTGAGATGATTGAGATGGCTTTGGACATTTCGCACTTTGAGTTGAGTCTCACCGCTCTTGTTGGATGGCCCTGCGGTCTGCCTGAGCTGCAGCCTCTCGCCTTGCATGCCGGTCGACGGTCGGCTCTGTTCCTGGGGAAGGGCCTGGACAAAGAATTCTGCCACAGCCATCAGGAACTCCATGCTGGCACAGACGCTGAGCTTCTGCAGCACGGCTACCACCTCCCGGTCGTCTCCGCCCCATCGCAGGCTCAGGTCAATCATGGGCTCCAGGCTGTCCTCGTCGCGCCGCCCCACCATCCTGACCGCAGAGCAACAGACACCGCATTAAAGGGCTTTAGAAAGAGTTAGCTGGCAGGAACTTTGATGCCCTCTGAACGCATATAAAAATCATACTAGTGGGGAGATTTTTAAGTTATTTGGTTTATGTATTGAATGTATACTACATGTTATGACTTGGACATATCGTGCATTATAATATGCTCAGAACCGATATAATATTGGATTATGGGCTTTAATAATGTGGAGGACAGTTTTAGGTTTTAACAATGAGGTATCCAGTAAGTACAGAACGAAGCGCTGACACCATAGAAGAAGAAATGGGATAAACTCGAGGACTGTTAAAAACTGCATGAATGTAGTGAAACATGTACGTCTATCTTTGACAATGGAACAATGGTTTAAAGCTCAAAAAAGCTGATTTTGCAGGACATGTTCACTATAACACTGGCCTTTTTATATAAAAGATACCAATCCATTAAACCAATGCGCTGTGGGGATTCAAGTGGAGTACAGTACCTAGATTTAGCCATTATAGCTTTAGCTGCTTATTTGGTTGGGGCAGTGCGTTGACTCATGCATGTAAATATGCCACATTGGATTGTAGTCATGAGATTTGAGAATGTTCAAAAAGTATTTTATCTGCACTCTTTGCTTTTATACAATCAACTAATGATTATATTGATGTTTTATGAATTGATTTGATCTGCCTTCTTCTAATTTCATGTAATTGAACTGCACTGTGTGTCAATTGTGAGCTACAAATAAACTTGCCAGCGGTTGTCCCACATTCACACACAAACATACTCTCAGAGCAGCTTGTATGTTTTATACAAGTTACTGACCGTGATGTGACTCTTTCCATGTTGTCCCGGAGGTCGTCCAGAGTGCAGGAGGTGAGGACAGTCTTCAGCTCCATGCAGCCGTTCCTCCGGATAGACCCAGAGGCCGAGAGCTGCAGGAGGGCGAAGTGCCCCAGGCACAGGGCCCGCTGGTGCTCCAGGGACTGAAGGAAGGGATGTGTTAAAATCCAGAATACGGATCAAACTATGCCATGGTTTGAACAGAAAGACTGACAGCAAGAACATGAACTGTTAATTACCAAAAAAATATGCAAAATAATTTGAAACTCTTTGCTGACAGAGAGAAACAAACAAATAAGTGGACAAGCTAGTGTATTTGAAATAATATAATAATTAATATTATATTATAACTAATTTTCATTTCATTTTCATTTTAATAATTTTCTATCACATTTTGTAGACAACTGGTAACTGATTTCTTTTTTTGTGTGTGTTCAAGCTGAATAAGCTTGTACGTATACACAGATTCCACCAACTCCATGTTCGCCCCGTTCCACTCAGCCCCGACCTCCGCAGCAACTACATTTTAATTTTTAAGAAACATTCAGCTCCTCTCAGCTCCGAGGGGCCTCCGTCGCTGCCCAAATCTCCATTCCTCCCTGACAAAAATACCACCATACCAACTCTATTTTTCAGCTCAGTCAAAGTCTGGTCTGATCATGCTCCATAGTTCAGATCGCACCAGATAGGAAAGAGAACATCCGTAATTTCAGAGTAAGTACTAGGGATGCACGATTAACGGTCATCTATGCCCGATATTTATAAGCTCAAATTGCATTGAATCTGCGCCTCCAACTCACTGCCTTTCTCTCGGTGGCGGACGCCCCACTCGTCCTGTAACCCAGAGCTGCAGATTCACAACGGCCCATATATATCGATGTTACTTCAATATTGTCACCGCAACAAAATGAGACGAGGAAATGCGAACTGCGGACACATGCTCAAATAAGTTTAACACTCGAACAGAACATGTCCTAAACCGAATAAAAATGTTTTGCACCAAATTACAGAAACATGGACCGACCTTCTTTGGATCATTGTTGTACAGGACCAGCCCCAGGGAATCGATGTTGAAGTTGAATTTGAGCGTCTCTTCTAAGCCCTCCTCGTCTGGACTTGTCGTCATCGGTTTTTCACCATTTTCTGAAACACAGAAAGAGGGACAAATAAATTGTATAACTACCATATCATTCTGCAGAAAGGAATGTTGAATGTAAGCATGTTGAAGTCCTCCAGACCTGTGGAAGCCCCCTGAGCCACTCGGACCTGGACGCCGGCCTCTTGTTTCGGGACACCGGTCTCCGTATTGTCGGCCTCTCCCAGATTTTCAGTCAGAATCCGCATAAGCACTTTGAGGTCAGACTGGCTCAGCTCCACCTGAGCACAAACACAAGTCTTGAATGCTAAGAACAACTGTCGACCTAAAGAGGGGAAGGAATATTCAATACAACTGACTAGTACTTTTTGTACATACACTACCGACATTTAAATCTACTAACCTACAACCTGGATGAAGCTAAAATGTATTTCTAGCCAGCTTTAACAAAGTTCCTACTGAGCCGACTATACCTTTGGTGGTGAACATGAAGACTGAATGCAGGTACAAAGAAAAAGGTCCAGACAGAGTCATAAGAATGATCAGGAGAGCATTTTTCACATTAATGTAGCAAGGTCAGCCAGACCACTTTTGCTATTAACAGGCAGATTAACCAATCAGAGCAACGCATGGCCATTCCAACATGGCGGTTCACAAGGGTAAGAAATATGATTAAGAAAAAAAAAAGAAACTGACCAACCGACCGCCAAACAGCTCAACTGTTTTAATTAAAGATGAGAAGATATAAAAGGGATCTGAGAGTCTTTCACGTTTGAGTGATGCGTTGCAAATTTGTGTCATCGGTTGGATCGATAAGAGAGTCTGGCTGGCCAGGCAAGCAATCCTCAGCTGGACACTCAAAACATTTTACATCAACCAAATCAGTCACCCATTCGCACACCCATTCACCTACACCAGAAGTGCCTTGCTCAAGAACACACCAACTGTACACAAGTAGTAACAGTGGAGATCAAAACATCAACCTTTTTGGGTCATTTGAGCATGAAGTACCTTTGTGGGCTTCATGTCTCCGTCAATCTCCACAGCAGCCATCTTCTTGTTCCAGGCTGGAGCCAGGTTCCTCTTGATCTTCAGCTGGAGGTTCACTGCCTCCAAAAGCTCCACGCTTGGCCCATCTAACATCAAACTTTCGGTGGTCCTGCAAAAAAATAAGAAGTATTTCTGTCAATAATTTGGACTCACACCTTTATTATGAAATCTAAAGTGACACTGATTACATCTAACACTAGTGTTTAAGCATTCTTCATTTCTAATTCCTCACTTCCATAATATGTGAAAGGTTGAGGCCAGCTTCTTGTGAGCAAACACAGGAGAAAGACTGGAAGTTGGGATTAATAACATCAGTGTAAATGTGCCTGAACTGTAGAAATATTTAGAAGAATTGTAAAGTAGAAATGAAAAACCTACCACAAGGCATGATGAACTTGTGCAGGTAGACCACTTGGATACAGCCCACATTGAGCTCAACTCAGGGACTATTTTAAGCTCTGACAGGATTTAAAAATTGTACAGGAGCAAGGCACTGAACTAACTGAAGTGTATTTTAATGATTGAGCTTTAACCATATTAGGTGTATCCTCACAGAGAAGCGAGTCTAGCTAAACATGGGGTCCACATGGTCTGGTGATACCTGAAGAGTCTGAGCTTTGTCAGCTGCACGTCCATGTTGTCAACAACAGCCGGCAGTGGACAGCCCTCGACGTCGTGCAAGGAGAAGCTGTTGGCCACGGTGATGAGACCCAGGTCCATCCCCAGTGCTTCGTGGGAGGTGGAATTCTGTGGGATGATGATGAGCGGCGCCTTCAGCCTGATATCCATGGACAGTCGGAAACTCTTTTGAGCAAAGTCCCTGACGCTGGAGGCGGCCTTCTCTGCGGCCTGCACCGTGGCCACGCTCAGAGCCTCCTTCGCAGTCTGGAAGTTATTGGTGAAGTTCTGAGGAGAAAAAATATAAACTTTACAGACCTTGTTTCATTCATACTCAAAAGCATGTTTCCCTAAATATTTGCTAAATGTGTATTCTAAATACATATATTTAGTTACTTCCCAACACTTTTGACAAACAACCAAAGTAAATCGCCCTTCCATATGGCCCACAAACGTCACGAACCTAAAGAGTAATGGTAAACAGTAAATAAACTCTTTCATCTAGGGCCCAATCTTCCGCCTGGCACAACAACAGAGTTGGTCCCCTAGAGACGGCCACATTTTCTCTCTATTACTAGTTGTTTCTTCAGCAAACTATTGCAGGGATGTCTCAAAGTTTACATGTAAACTAACGACTACACTGTGTTTTGAAGTTTCCAAAGGTGTGCCATAAGCAGAGCCACCTTAACCAATGGGCTAGCAGGGGCTGGAGCCCAGGGGCCTACCAGAATTAAGGGGGGAAAAAATAAAAGGTGATTTGTTGATTTTCATGTCAATCACTTTGCGGACTAACCATATGCAATGATTGGGCTAAGCTCCTATATGTGCACTTGGAGTCGGCCCGTCCTACCTGGCCCAGAGGGATACATGTAGGAGTAGCAGGGTTAGGGTTTTTGTGGGATTTAGTGTTGGGTTATAGGGTAGCATTAGGGTTAGAGTTTGCGCTGAGGCGGGGGCCTACAATTCTGTGTAAGCCCCGGGGCCTATGGATGCATTAAGGCGGGCCTGGCCATAAGGGGCAGTAATCGGACCCATTCTGTTACTCACAAATTATGGCATTAATCAATTAAATTTCTCAACTACAAGTCTAGTTTAGGTGTTGCATATAATATTTTAGGCACACAGTATTTCTACTTTAAGTCTTTCCACGTCAGCTGCCAGAGATGGTTGGCACTCACCAGTAAAGACATGATGAACTTGTGTAGATAGACCACTTGGATACAGCCCACACTGAGCTTTACTCGACCGTCGCTTTTGGTGGTGTCAGTGTAACTCGCTCCCTCTGTGGCACTTGGAGTAAGGCTCATGGAGAAACTGAACACCTCGTCTTCGACTATAGAGATGGCCTGGAGGAGAGTTTGAATTCATTTTATTTGCATAATTAAGCATCAGTACAACTTCAACTTGTACTGCACTCAAAGACAACGATAGTACAAGGAACAATGAAGCAAATGAAGATAAAGTTAAATAAGCTGACCTTCTTATGAATACAGTTGGGATCCACATTTAGCACAATGAAGTCTCGGAGGCGAGCTGTGATGTTTGTCTGAGGTCCCTGCACCAGCATGGAGACATTTATACCTAAGAGGAAAACATATTCAGATTCAATAATCAATTTCTAACAATTATGGTAATATTTTATGAAGCGAATTGTCGACAACGATGCTTTACAGAAACAATTATTGCTGATTCAGGTCACCTACATTTACTCTAACCATTCAAACAGCACCAGAGGTACACAAAAGAGAGGACTTTTTGTTCTCTTTTTTTTTCATTAATAGGATCTATCACAGGAAATCACAGAAACGCTGTTCCTTGACCTGTTAGAAGTGAGCATTCTAACCCCATACAATGACATGTCTATCTCTTGGCTTTTATATTATTTCTATGAATATGAATCCCGATGGATTGACTGTTACTCTTATGTTTAATGCACGTTACATGCCATTCAGGTAGGGGGCACTGTTGCACTTGTGAACGAACGAGTAGCCTGCAGTTGTTACTGTGAGTTGAACATGGCAGTTGTCAAGTGAGCTTGCGTGAACTAAAAGTAGAATTATCTTTTGTACTAACTGCTAAAAACATCTGAATTGTTCATAATTTGAGATAGTTCAATTCTAAATGCATTGAGCAAGGCAAAAAAAGTCCTGTTTCTTGGACTAGCCCGCGTGCTAACTGTTCGCCTACATTGGGGTCACACGTTGCTTCTCCTTTTTATTTCTGTGGAATCCACCCTTCAATTTTAGCTACTGGGAGTTGAACCTGTCAGGCAACAGCAGGACAGCCTCAGGGAACATGAGCTCCTTGAAATCGAGTTGACTGAGGTTCAGGAGCTGGGCCAAGCCACGATTATCTCTTTAGCATCTCCAAGCCACACCTAACTGCTCCTACACGGCACCTCCCTGTTTTCCCAACAGCCTAAATAACCGGGAAGTCCTCATCTCTGTTTGTCATGTTCTTAAGATGGGGCTACAACTGAGTCGCGAAGTCATTCCATTGAACGTCGTCCATCTCACATTCTCCAGCAATCTGAATCCTTCAACTTCATCGTCCCATTTTCAAACTCGCTCATAAACATTTCTAATCTACTCTGTTGTGGCAAGTAACTGCCCTTGCAAGTGAAATGGATATTGGTTACAAGGAGCTAGCTGTACCATTAGCTTATTCGACATAGCTAGCTCGGCTCAAACCTTGGACTTTGATGTTAGCTATGTCGCTCTTCCTGTCGCAAACCAACACGTTGAAGGCTTCGAGCGTTGCTATCACCTTCATGTCGATCACATTCTCCACAGGAGACACCAGAGCAGCTGAAAAGAGACAATCCTTTCAATAAACTTTGCCTTTTCCGATTTGTTGATGCACATTAGTTTAGTACAGACTGGATTTGGTGGAGACGGTCTTGTCGTCTGCTTTTGGCCTCGTGTCTCTCTCGGCAGACGCCCTGGTCATGGGAGCCATCACCGCGGACAGGAAGTTCATGGAGGACAGAAGAGCCTCAGTGTGAAGCACCAGGTCCAGGGACGTAAACATCACCTAGAGTCGCAAAGTGGACACTGTCATGAAAATGTGTCTGTAATAAGTGAAATATAAATCTTAAATGTGTCTAATCTCAATGACAATGGGGCATTTCAACTGACAGTAGAAGCCAAAACATTTAATGTCAATTTCTCTTGCAAAGAGTGAAAGTAGGATAGAAGATTGAATTTTAACAATTAGTAGCTCATACAAACGTCTCTGTTCGTCCAGATTATTTATGTGCAAGTATGTTTGTTTCACATAACTTTCACACTGGACCGCGCCCCGATTTATGACAGATTAGTTACTCTGTCTTCGCTGTGGCTTTACCTTTGAGAGACATGGTTTGCGGTGTCAAGACAGTAAACAAAGGATCAAGAGATTAGAAGACAACTTTTGCTGCAACTTTCCAACAACATGATTTCCATTCCATAACAACACCTTGGTCATCTTTTGGATATCTAAAGAGGTCCCACGCTGCTGACTTCATTTTTAGGGTGGATCCTTCTGCCTTGCTCAACTATCGGTGAGTTTACGTGCAAGAGATTTCAGCTGTGATCGTAGTTTATAGAATTATTACGGTTAACCAACCATGTTCTTTTATAGTCACAGTAATCGTAAAACCAGTTAATCTTGACAACCCTAAGCACAAGACTGAGAGATTTGTCGCCAAGCCGTGGTGACCAAAGCAATATGACAAGTAGAAGAAGAAACAACAATATACTCACGTTGATCATTTGCGCTGTGTTCTTGTAGACCGTAGAGAAGTTTGGCCCATTGCGATCAGCCTGAGGAAAAAAAGGTCTTTGTTCACTGCTGCTCAGAGTCAAAACAATGGTACTCTTTTATATCTAGTATAAATAAGAAGAGTCAAGTTACCATACAATACTGCACTTTGAGTAGTTCAGCTCCAGTCTCTGCAGTGGAGCTGATGAGACACAAGTCCTGCCCATTCGCATCTGACACAAAGAAAACAAAACGTTTGAACATTTTTTGAGATTGAACTCCACACCTCTCCGTCACTAATCCAGCCTCACACCTTTGAATTCAAGGCAGTTCATGGTGATTTCCCTGAGGTAGACTGTGGCGCGGGTGTCGTATTTACGGACTTTGGTGTCGATGCCCAGCTGCGCCGCGTGAAGCACCAGGAACGGACTCTCCGCTCCATCTTTGGGCTTCTTCAAGGTCAACTGCACCCGTTTAATCTCAAACTTGAGGAGGACATTGACGGCCTGCTCCAGTTCGGCTTGTTGCACCGTGGTCAGCTCTGAGGAAGGGGCCCAGGGTAAAGACGACTCCTGCTGCTCTGAGGAGATCTCTGCCTCTTTCTCTGTGGAGACAGACACCAGGTTAAACAAAATGAACAGAAACACACAAGCTTCCCATCATGCACTGGGGCGGACATACCCTGGGCCATGTGTCCCTTCACTGAGCTGCCTTCACCGATGTTCTCCACCAGGATCTCCATCAGCAGGCTCAGGTCCTCCTCCCCCAAACTCATCTAGAGACAAACGTGTGCATATTTGTTGCAATAGACTATTGATATGTAAGCATTACATGTAGAGTATGCGGTTAATCTTTTTGTTATTATCTCACTGTAATTAACAGAGAGTCTTACATCAAGTGAGTGAAGGACTCCATGGACCTGGACCCCTGGGATCTTGCTGAACCAAGAGGAGCAGAGGTTTCTGGTGACCTGCAGCTCGAAGCTGATGGGCTGAAGCATCTGGATGTCAGGCACCGTCTGCTGACCCAGGGTCAATCTGCAGAAAACAAGCATTATATTAATCACGAAGAGGTTGACCACAGGCCAACATGGTCATAAATGGCCACATTTTTGAAAAAGGTTAATTATTTCCACTGTGTTGGTTAGGAACACATTTTCCAGACTAAACAATGTTCTCGCATTGTTGTCTTTATAAATAATGGAGGGCAATGAAGAAATGAGCGCACGTTAAACGGTACCTACTTGGTACCGACCGAAAAGCTCCGGTAGGGTGTGGTATCGAAAAACAACAATTATTTTGGCGTACTGGTGTTCTGTACTGTTTCTCTGCACATGTCAATATATGACCCACAGTGAGTCTAAAAAAGCAACATGAACATGTGCAGTAATGAGCTGCTTCAGCACAAATGCAGCTGTTTTCTTAAAGCGAAGAAAAGCTGTAACTAACTAAAACTTGTGTAATTATTAGAGATGGCAGAACCGCGGTCTGCAGCAGATCTGAGTCAGGACTAAACCAGGACAGACTAAACCGGTTGTAAACCCAGGACTGAATAAGAAACTAGAGCTCCTAGACAAAGAGACGAGCACAACAGGGCAGTGACAACAAGAAAGATATTTGATCTCTACAGAGCCTGAGTTTACGTCCGTGTTGTTTACTAAACTTCAGCTGCACTGGATGAGAAAATCAAACATTGTTTGTGGACATTTTTGGTGCAGTTTTGGTAAATTATTAGTGACAAAGTGAGCGCTCGCACTGTGTAAAGATCTTTGACCTGTGAAATACTTTTGCTTTGCCACAGTGCAGCTCGTGTTTAGAAAAGTTTCGCTGAAAGAAAACTGTGTGATGATGTGGATCTGGCCTGTCCCTGTAACTCAAGAGGTAATAATGTCCTTTCTCTCTCTTTTTATCGCTGCTTGTTCTGCTCAGAACATAAAGTTACAGGTGACGTTGCTGCGGCCTGTATTGTGCTGTTTTAGGACATCCTGAAAGATACTTTTTCACACCCATGTTATTCTAATTCAATTATAATACCATAGATATCGTAAAACGTAACGTTAAGGCACCGGTAACGAAATGCAGGTATTGTTAAAGTAGTGGTATCGGATAAAACTAACAGTGCCCAGCCCTAACTAAATATGCAGCAAACAAACAAAAACAAAAGGCTAAAAAAGTCATATTCAGCAAGAGTTTAAGGACACAATAAAGTTACTTCTATTTTAAGGCAGAACCTTTTTCCATGCGTTTAGCCAGAAGAGTTGTTAGGCAAGAGTGTTTGATTTGGCTTCTCTCTGCAACTGTACAAGTGATCCCTGTGGTTTATTAGTTGCGTAAAATACCTGTGGAGCTTGAGTTGACTCAGCTTCACCTCCATTTTCTCCACCACCGCGGGCAGCTCGAACCCCTCGGCCGGCTGCAGGGAGAAGCTGTTGCCCACGGTGATGAGCCCCAGGTCCATCACCAGTGCATTCTGGGAGTTGGAGTTCTGCGGGATGATGATGAGCGGCGCCTTCAGCCTGATGTCCATGGACAGTCGGAAACTCTTCTGAGCCAGGTCCCTGACGCTGGAGGCGGCCTTCTCTGCGGCCTGCACCGTGGCCACGCTCAGAGCCTCCTTTGCTGTCTGGAAGTTGTCAATGAACATCTGCACAAGAGATTATGAAAATTACAAAATTACAAACCAGAGGGTGGAAGCTTTGCTTTAGTAGAATCATCTGTGTTTCGTAAAGCCGCCTTCCTTAATTTTGAGACATTTATGCAAAAACAAAAAAGCTTTCAATGCATGGATTTCTCAACTGTTTGTATACTCTTTGAAGTCCAGTCAAAGTCCTGTTCTAGTTGAATGGTTAAGAAATGACAGGGGTTTATGTTTGACTAATTATTCTGACTTGACAGTGGTATTCAAGTGAAGAGCAAGTTGAAAATAAAGTTTGAATTATATAGTTGGAAAGATTAGATTCCACATTCCAAGGATAGTACTGGCCTGGGGCTCACTTATGACCTTTACTGCATGGCAACTATACTGCATGTCACATGTTGAAAAACCTCTCTACCTTGACTTGACCGCGCATTCACCTTGTCCTTTGATTGCACATTTTCTGACCATCTGCACCCCATTGTGTGTTTCAAGAGCAGCTGTTATCTTTCAAATAAGGAAGTAAATAATAAACGTCTGCAGCTAAAAGACAACTATAAAGGTAAGCAATATGTAAATGTTATGCTAACACCAGCTAAGCTACACTAACAGCGGCTAAATGCTAATATCGGCAAAATCCCCTTTAAGAACAGCGGTATGATGTTGTGAAATATTAAATCTGTATGACCTGCATGTTAATAGTGAGGGCGGTCCTCTCTCTCGTTTGCAAACCAGAGGCCAGGCGTCTGTTCATGTCAAGTTAGTCTCGGTTTAGCCACAGCCTAAGAGTTTGCCTTGGCACCTCTGAATAATTCCATAAACCCACTAAAAGGCAGCATCTGCTAACCTTGTTCTCCTCACAGCTCACAAAAATGAAAGAGTTGGCCGTAAATAATGTAATTATCTGGAATAAGCTGGATTGTATTTGTGAATGCTGTAAAAAATAACATACTGTATATAAGATTCCTCTTCTTTCTGCTCCTTTTCATTCAAGCTGCATTGACTTGGCAGTTATGCTGTCACCATCTAATGCCAAATTTGAATGAAACAAATAAGATACTACACTGTCCTGTGTTAAGGGCTCAAAGTGACTGATTTGCTTGCTTGTCCAAAAATATGCAGCTTCTAAACAGCATGTAAAAACCTCCTCTAACATAAATCCTGGAGCAAATTGGATTTACGAAACACAGATGAAGTTCAGAGTCGTAGTGTCAGGTGCACACAGGCAGAGGGTGCTTTAGTGATGGAGGAGAACATAGAGGAGGTGAAGATGTGGCCAGTGAACAGCACAGCACTGATGGACAGGAGTGACCCTTGTGAAAACATCATTACTTCATTCATATTATAAAATACAGCAGCTCAGGCAGGCGGAGATTACTCCAACAGGCAGTTTTAGAGCAACCGGAGTTAGCCGTTTCCAAAATGCACATCAAAAAATCAGATCTTGTTAGCAGGCCTGACATTTTCTTAAGCTTCTAATGGTCAGATCAAGCTCGTACTGTGGCAGGCAAAGTGCAGTAAAGTGCTCTGAACTGTAGTAAAATGCTGTAAAGTGCTTTAGGGGCAGAGTTTGAAGCAGATCGGAGCTGCATGCTGTACCTCGTCAGCAGAACCACACTCAGAGCTAAAAGAGGCCTGGAAGAACAGAAGAAACCCAGCGGACAGATAAGAGCATGCAGGAAAAAACAAAAGACAAACAAAAAAGCAACATATTGCTTTTGTTACAACCAAATCGTTCTACCCATAATATGCACCAGCGGCAGATTTTGCAATATACAGTATGTGCATATTTATCGACCCGTTTGTTTATTCTTCACAATATCAAACTCCAAACTGTATAAAAGGAGGAAGGCTGTTGGATTGAAGCGTCCCAGGTGATGTCCATCCCTGTAATGAGAGGAAGAGTGGCCACAAGAGGTTGACCGAAACATCGGGCCAGCCGTTACATTGGGCCGATATTTGGGTATTTTATCATATTGGCTATCGGCCAATCTAATGCTGATAAAAGCTGATATTTCCAGAACCGAGGGTGATGGGGACTTCCCAAAAATCCCTAGGCATCAGGGGAACTGAGAAAATCCTCCAATCGCAATTTATGTATTTTACCTTGCAGACTTTTGCTTACAATTTCAGAACCACAAGACAGACTTTTTTTTTTAGCTTTGGAGTCGTCTAATTTTTGTCTTTAAAACAAGCTCCCTCTGAAGTGCCTACTAAACATGAACATCCTGAATAAATCAGCCCAATATCCCTAATGAAGCGCCCCGTGCTGTCACAGTGGATTGTATACAAAACATTTTTTTTTAAATCCCCAAAAATCGGTATCGGCCTTAGAAATCCCATATTGGTCGTCCTCTAGTGGCCACAGCTCTGAATCAGGAGCCGCGTTCTAATGCAGTTTCTCTCTCTCTCTTTTCAGTGTCTGATGAAAGTCTTTTCCTTACCATTTTCTTTGAGAGAGAGAGAAACTGCTTTATAACGCAGCTCTGAATCAGGAGCCGCGTTATAATGCAGTTTCTCTCTCTCTCAAAGAAAATAGTAAGGAAAAGACTTTCATCAGACACTGAAAAGACAAAAACTAGGAATGCACCCCGAAAAATGTATGTGTCTCGTTTGATAGTTTTGTGGTCCCGTCTCAATATTTTGGAAATTTTAAGAGAACAGCATGCCTCTGAGTAGCTTTAAGCAGTTTTGGACTTTTCAGTATCTGACAGAAGTATTTTCCTTGCCATATTGTGGGAGGAACTAACTGCTTAATAACACTGCATATTCTTCTTTGGCCACACCTCCTCTGTTTACATGATGGATGGTCATTACATGGAAAGCTTCAATCCAACAGCCTTTCACTTTTATACAGTTTGCAAATGTGAAAACAAACAACAATATGGTCAACAAACTCACTGGCGTAATAATTATGCACATTCTGGATTCTTGCCATATGAATAATGCGACACCTAATAGTGCGTGGTAATTTGGACATGTATATTATACAGCCTTATTATTTAACAAAATCAATGTCGCCAACATCATGTGAGTACTTTGCAAACAACTTGGTCCATTCTATACGTTGAATCCATCAATCCATGTGCAGACTACCATTTCTTCTAAAATAGCAATAAAATCAATGTAGTTTTTGGCAAATTAGCATATAGAAAAAGATATGAAAAAACATTTATTTGCGACAAACTACACATAATTGAAAAACATACAAAAAATAAAAAACATTGACATTAGGTGACAGAATAAGAAGAGTAAACTGCATTCGATTAGTGAATTTAAGAATCTGACCAGCATGGACATGAGGAACTTGTGCAGGTAGATGATCTGGATACAGCCCAGACGCAGCGTGACTTTGCCGTCCACTTTAGACACGTCGCTGTAGCCTTCGCCCTTGGTGGCCTCGGGAAACAGCGACAGTTTAAAACTGAACACCTCCTCACCCATGATCGACACGGCCTGCACGAGAAAGGGAAATGCAGTCCTGTCAAATGAGGGAGCACTTTTGGACACAAATCTTCAAGGCGATTTCACACAGCTTCCACGAGAACGTTCAGGTTACGTTGTGACCCTGGTTCTCGGAGTGGAGAGACTATCTCACCGAACCATTACACAGTATGGAGCGGAGAGCTAGTCACACACACAATCTACTGCTGCTAGCTCACCACAAGGAAGAAGCTTTGTCCCGGTCTTGTTGCCATACAGGTGGTGAATTTGGGCAAAATCTTTAAAACCTTGAGGCAGTAACATTTTTTTTTTTTTTTATTCGTTTATTTCGGACATCACATGTACATTGGGCAAACCAGATGCAATGATTTTAGTGCGTTAGCAAAGTGCTAATTTACAGCACCTGTCCATTAAAGCAACAACAGTACATATTAAAACATGACATGCATGACACACAAGTCATGATAACAGAAGAAATCATACATGTTAATCATTTTGTTATTTATGAGAACAATGTTGAGTGGATTTTAAGTATTTTTTTAATTTCATCTTAAATGTGGTATTGTTTGTTTTTAGTTTTAAGTCTGTTGGTAAATTATTCCAGAGCCTGGCTCCGACAGCTGAGAAGGCAGACAGACCAAAGCTCGATCTGAACATTGGAACAATACAATTACCATTGGTTACACCTCTTGTAGTAGCTCTGTTGGTACAGTTTATATGCACGGCTAATTCTGAATGTGGGAGTGCGTCAGAATTCAGACACTTAAAAAATAGTTTAAGAGTGTTAAAATTAATAAAATTCTCAAAATTTAAGAATTTATACTTCTGTATAATTCCACAGTGATGCCAGTGTCGGGGTTTCTTGTCAAAGACCTTAAGAGTTGTTTTGTATAGAGACCATAAGGGTTTCAATGTAGTTGAAGAAACTTGGGACCAAGTGGTGGAGCAGTATGAGAAGTGCGAAAAAATCATTGCATTCATATATAATTTGGCTGTATGGTGAGTTATATCTCTACGAATGAAACGAAAGCAATTCAAGTTAGTTTTGATTTTTTTTGCCAAATATTTTGCGTGAGAATTGAATTTAAGATTTTGATCCAGAATTAGACCAAGATACTTGATTTCGTTGACTTGGTGAATGTTCTCACCAGAAACGGTCACCTGGAAATGACAATTTATCTTGTTGCACATAGTAAAACAAATCGATACTGTTTTTTGAACATTCAATGTGAGATGTGACATTGTGAGCCATTCTGAGACTGCTTGTAAAGCACAGGTCAGATGGACACCTGCTTCATCCGGCGACATTATGATTCACAAAACGCATTTCAAATTATTTGTATCTTCTGCTTTTAAGGCTTCAGTAAATCCAAATTTTGATTGTCAACGTACTTAATTTTATTGCTTTGTCAAATATTTCTCCAATAAATAAACAAAGTTTATCAACCACGGACCAATTCTGATAACAAAGTACTGTATAGATGATGGCTTATGTTGTCTACAGTCGAGAGCTCACACAAACACGTAAAAAAAAGTGTATTCAGTACCTTTCTGTGGATGGTGTCTGGGCTGACGTCAGTGACCACGATGTCTCTGAGTCGAGCAAAAACTTCAGTCTCTTTCGCCTGAACCAGCACAGAGGCGTCGATACCTGGAATATGCAAATGTAGAGGAGAGCGATATTAGAAACACTCAGTCTGAGTGTTAAGTGTTCTTCTCAGGCAGTGAAGGTGAAGAGGATGCTAACATCTCAATACCATACAGCTCACAAAACAAGAAAACGTCCAAATAAACTAAAAGAAAAATAGGATGGCACTGACACGGCAAAGATGGTTTTAGCCCATTTTCAACATATTTACAAGAAAAATACTAGCCTGCCATACTCTTCTGCTAAAAAGAACCGCTAAGCTACTGACTATGTAGTTTTACCTTGAACTCGGATGTCGGCGATACTCCTCCGGTCGTCGCACACCTCCACATGGAAACAGCCCAGCATCGCAAACAACTTGAAACTGAAGATGTCTCCATCTTTAGCACCTTTAGACACTAAAAAGACAAGCATAAAAGTTCAGTCAATGCTTTCGTTACTTTACCAATGATACCATTTAAAACAGATTCGCTCCTGACCGTTTTTTCCCTGAGTTGCCTTCTCTACTTGCTTCTTGGCCTCTCGCTCCTGTGACTCCCTGAGCTTTGGAGGAATGGCGTTGTTCATGAAGTTCACGGTGGACAGGAGAGCTTTGGTGTGGAGCAGGAAGTCCAGAGCGGAGAACTCCACCTGTGACGAACAGGGGAAATATTCAATAAACTACCCATTCAACGCAATCTGCAACTGTGCTGTATAGAAGCTTAAAGCCTAAATGCGGAAAAATCCTGATGTTGCTATGTCACAAGATCAGCATGCTTGTAATTTATACTTTTTTTTTGTTAAAAAGTTACACTGTGTGGCTTTAAAAATCAAACAAAATGCGCTCACCTTTAACGTCTGCTCAGTGTTTCCAAAATGTGTTTGGAAGCTTGGGCCACAAGGATCGGCCTGAAAAGAAAATCACAATTAGGGGCGGGAACCTCTGGGGATCCCACGATGCGATACACAATGCCAATACTGTGGTAATAAATCTAGCACAAAAACAACCTACAGTACATCATCATTTTTAGAAAAGTACGCGATTTTTAATATTTAATCATGTTTTTTTTTTTTTCATGTGCACTGTTTTTGTTTTTAAAATAAGTGATAAATGATACCAGACTCATCATTTAATTGGCCAATTGATCTAACCACAGTCCTGCTTCTCAAAGGAATAAATTAATCACTAATTCAACTTAATTATAACTGTAAACACTTTCATTAAAAGCAAGGTATTTGTGTGTCAGGGTTTGGTCTAAGTGCGTACAATTGTACTGCTACACTATCAATCAATCCAAACATTATTTATAGAGCGATTTTCATACAGAATTGTAGTGCAAAGTGCTTTACAGATCATTAGTATTGACTGTAAAAGCAGTAGAGAACTGCTGTCTCATTAATATGAAAGATGTCGTTGATTAGAACGCATGACATCATCCAAAGTTATCGATATTGGAATAAAAAGTATTGATATCGCATTGTGTAAAATGTCTAAATCACAATATCTCTGAAATTGTGGGTTATATTATCAGAAAACAAAGAGGTTTGTGTTGTATAATAGAATTATTTTGAAAAGATTACCCTGATGTACTCCACTTTGAGCAGGTTGCAGCCGTGTTGTTCTGATGATCTCATGAGATGAAGAGGTTTTCTGCCAGCTACAAAAAAAAGGAGACGTTTGAAATAAAGCTGCAATTCTGAGCTTGTGCACTGTGGCAAAAACTGATTTCAGAGTGTCGTCCAGTTCAACGTAAGGCCTTAGTAGTGTTTACTAGGCACATTTATTTTGACAATCCAACTTAAAATGTTACAAAAATGTCATGAGGGTGAAGTGTCTTGCCCAGTCGTAGACAAAGGTTCTTAAACTACAAAGGACAGATGACGGCTTAAGCTTTGTATTTCAGGCAGAGATACATCAATTCACCAAGTCAAATTTTTACAAACTCATCATATACAGTTATATTGCTTTGATTTTTCCAGGTTCAATCTTTGAATTCATTTGTGTTACTGTGTCCGCAGATACAGTACAAACAAGCTTTGCGTTACATTATTATGCTCCGTGTTGTTACCTGGTACGTCGCAGTAGTCCAGCATGACCCGGTTCAAATACGCGACAGCGCTGAGGTCAAAGCTGCGCTTCTTTCCTTCAGCTCCGAGCTGACACACGCTCAGTAACAGCACAGTTTTCTCCTGATCAGACTGCTGCGTCAGCTCCAATATAACCTGCACAATACAGATCATTTAGAACCTTTGAAACATCACTAGATTTATATTTAAAAGATGTTAAAATAAAAGAAATAACCTCTTTGACTTCGAACTTGAACTGCACTTCTGTGAGCTCCTCCAGAACGAGCTGGTGCTCCTCGTCCAAAGACTTCTCACTGACGTCCTCCTCAGAGTCTAGCACAAAATAAACAGCTTTTACTTTGTTTCTTTTCAGATCTGGTTATATTTTCTAAATAAATGATGAGCTATTTGTAAAGTATTTCATCACAGGGTTTCATACAGCTCATACATTTGAATGCCATTTTAATGTCCAACTACTATAATTTAAAGCCACAAAAGCAAAAGATTTTTGCATTTTTACTAAAGATTTGTAACCAGTTTGGATGCATAAATTGTAAATATTTTGAGAAAACTGGCAGCTTTAGAACAAAAATGTGTCTCTGGACAATAAATGTTGCACTTTCACAGAACAATAAAGTCGAGCAGGTCCATTATTCCCAAAGAAATGTTGATTGCTGGAACAACAAAAATGTCATGGGCAGGTGTGCCAAAAGTAGGGTCCGCAGGCCAAACTTTCTACAGATTGTATTTGGGAGAGAGCTGAGAGTTGTGCAAAGCCATTAATTATCATCAAAATCATTTATTAATTCAATGTTGTTGTTTTTTTCTGATTAATTGCTCCATTTTGAGATCAGCTTTTTAAGAAATGTATTCATATTCATCTCAAATCCTTTGTTAAATATGTTCAGGAGTTTTGAATGGATGTGAGCAAGTAAAGGTCGACCAATATATATCGGCCAGCCGATATTTGGGTATTTTATAATATCGGCTATTGGCTGATATCATGTCTCTAAAAGGGCAATATCTCTGGAACCAAAAGTGATAGAAACATCCCGTTTTTAACATTGGAAAGAGCTCAGCCGGACCCTCCCACAACTTCCTAGGCCTCAGCTGAGACTTTGGCTTAAAAACAAAAAAATCTCTCTCTGATGATTTCACATTTATGTTGAAGAATCTTCTGATTTTTGTCTTTCAAATGAGGTCCCTCTGAAGTATCAAGTAAACATAAATGTCCTAAATAAGTCAGCCATATTCCTCTAATAAAGCGCACCCTGCTGGCATTAGCATATACAGCGGAAAAAAACCTACCTGTTTCTATGGCTGGGAGAAAAGCGGTTTGAAGGTTTAATGCTTTAGGTCTGGTCTCAGCGAATGAAGGACCCTGGGTAATGCGTAATGGAACACAGTTTACACATTATACATAAGCTATAAGTCCTGGTGAGATTATAACGTAGGCGTTATTTGAATTCAGACTGCAGACCTTCACGGTGGGCGTGGGCGGAGGAGAGTCCATGTTTGGCAGCGGGATGCTGTCGACCAACTCAAAAAGGTTCTGGATCTTTAAGTCTGAGATCTTCACATGTAACAGCGGCAGTTCTCCTGAGAGCTTGAACCTGAGCGACAGGGACAACATGTAATTACGGAACATGTATAAAAACAAAAACAAAGTCAAAGCCCGCAGTGTAGCCTCAGTACTTGGGCATGCGTGCGTCGTTGTCCACCATGCTCTTGGCCAGCTGCAGACTGAAGTCCATGGGCTGAAGGATGTGTTGCAGTGAAGAACTCTGCTGACGCGCCGCTCTCCAGGCCTCCCCTGAAAACACAGCACACGCTTTCATTCATTTTTATTTGAACGTGTTTGAATGTAAGACACAATGTAGCTATTCTCTATACTGCGATCAATGTTTAAGTACTGTTTACTTTGTACACTTTATGGGACATACTTTTCTTACTTCGTTACATCTTAGAGCAGGCATCTGTACTTACTATTACACTATATTGTAATAGATTAACAAGTGGTGTACACTTTTATTTTCACTATGACCTCTTATAACGCACAGTCGGTGAAACTAAACCTACAGTAACGCTGCTCCTCTTTCTGGACTTTTACTTAAAGGAACTTTTTATGAAATTTGTGCCTAATTTATCTATGTCACCCAATGGCTGTACGGATGGTTAGCATGGCGCCTTTATGTTGGATCATGGTGGTCTCTACAATGCTCCAGAATCAATTGTTTTGTAGGTTTTGTAGGTCGCATAGAAAGGCCGTACCTGATTTGCTGTAAAGAACTTGAACCTTCTGCAGCTGGACACTGAACCTCTCATAGGCTCGGTCCATGATCTCCTCCAGAGACGAGGAGGGCGAGGGGCTCAGGACGCTCTGCTCCACACTGTTCAACTGGAGACACAGGAGAAAGACAAAACTGATCTCACTTTTACAGTAACAATCAAGCACAGTTAGCACAAACATGGCAGCATGAGGGACACGATATATATTAAATATCTTATTTGGGCTGTCTTTTACTTGTTACTTTGTCTTTTTATTAAACTTTTTTTGGACACAGGTGGTAAGGGTTCTTGTTTTACTTTCTTCCAAGATACAAAGTTTCTTAACAAAACAATGAAAAAAGACAATAAAAAGAAAGAAGCATCCTGAAATACAAATGAAAGTTGGTGAACCCTTATCTTTTGTTCGTCACAAACATGTTTAGATTGTTTTGGGTCATTATATACGCTCTTCCACTATAAATGACAGATAAATTATTAATCTTTGGGATTCAAAATCTAGAGTCTGTACATTTGTTCACATTTTTGCCCAATTTGTTCATCGAAAAAGCTTTGATTTTTAACTGAAGTAAATCTATTTCATGTTTATTGCAGCTTGTGTAGCATTTTAGGATATGATTAAAGCACTTCACCAAAAAGGGTCATTAGGTACGTTTCCACCAGAGAAAATGCGCATCTGTCTAAAATTTGCATAATAAATGCACGCAACAAAATCAAATTTACATGCATTTCCATCAAAGAGTCTTTTGCAAGGAAGAGCAGTGAATGGCGCAATGACAGCATTTACCCAACAGAGGTGTAAGCTTTATTCTGTTCTTGTTTTATTTTAAGTTGCATGTTTTTACTTGTAATGCCATGAATAAATGTTAAACTCAGGCGGCACACTCTAAAGCGCAGCAAAAGTATCTTAAAGGGACTATACTGGGTTTAAAAATGTTAAATTCATGTATATTCCACCCCATACTTGCTCCAGCCATGTCCTAATGTGTAGAATGAGCCCAGACCTGTTCACCACAACTGCCTCTAAAATTCACAGTTTTTGTCACTCAAAAGGTTGTTATTTCGGGTCTGAAGTGCCGTCATGCACAAGCTTACTGCAGTTACGCGTAAGACCTGAGGTGGCAGTAGTGAGTATAAAAATGTCAACTTCCATCTAGTCCCTTTCACCTCTTGTCTTAACCGAGCGAACCGTCTCCAGATCGGCTTTACTCTAATCTTTTTTGCTAGGTTGTCGCTGCGTTTATGTCACATTTATGTCTTGTTTTTGTCACTTTTTAGTCGTGTTTTTGTGGCTTTTTTATTGTGCTATTGTTGCATCTCCGGCACATTTTTGTTGCCTTGCGTTGCCTCACTATAAATAAAGTTGCCTTGCCTCCTTTGTTGCTTCTTTGTTACTTTTATGTTGCTCTTTGGTGGCTTATTTTTGCTTATTTTGAACCCAAGTACAAACCTTTAAGCTTCCAAAGTCCACGATGATGAGGTCCGAAGAGTTGCTGTAGAATCCTGATTTTGGCAGCAGCAGATAGGACGGCTTCAGGTTGATCTTCAGGTCCAAAACTTTCCTGGTCTCAATCATATGAGATAAACCTGCAGGTGAAAAGAGTTATGAAACTATAGCAGTCTTTGTAAAGGTATTTTGGCAAAATGCTGAACAGACCTGTTGCGGTTTTATCCTTGATTTCCTCCAGTTTGGACAAAGTGGCAGACGTCAGCACCTCCAGATCCACTCCTTTGCCCGTCTTGAAGAAGTCGGCCATGCTGTTGACTGTCATCTACGGGAAAAGCAACAGAGTATTTTCACCTCTGAATCCACTCTGTTTCTTCGCCACCGCAGCAGCTCAATCATCAGCCTCTCCATCTCCTCTACTCCAAAACCACCAGTGCATAAAGGCCTTTTAGGGAGATATTTTCTCTAATAAATGTATCCGACTTGCCCTTCATCATATAACGGTTAGAGACTGTGCTTTTATGGAACTCTCTCCCTCCATGGACATTTAACCAGGCGTTCCCGGACTTTTAAAAAAATGCTTGTGTTTTCTGTGTAGAATGCTGTAGAATGCAGACCAGACTAAAATCCTGCACTGTCACTCAAAAAGTTGTTACTTCGGGTCCGAATTGCCGTCATGCACGAGCTATTATAGAAGGTGCAGTTACACATATGACCTGAGGTGGCAGTAGCGAGTATAATGGCGAACTTGCATCTAGTCCCTTAAAGGGGGGGTTTTATGCAAAATCGACTTTTTCAAGCTTTACGTCATGTTATTATGTCATTCCCTCATTAAAAACATGCCTGAAGTGTTGCCTTGGCACATTCACATATTTTTGAGTAATCTGTAAAAACTCTGATGGCGGCCATTTTAGGGATAGGTTTGCCTGAGTCCTCCTAGGAACGCCCCCACCTCCTGGTGACGCCTCCGAGCTTTCGTCACCAGCCGAGTAACCAACCACTGCTCCTCAGCAGAACCCCCTCCCCACTGATGCCACAGACAGCGTGTGGAGGGGGCGTGTCTGAAAGAGTCAGAGGTTCTTAAAGAGACAGAGGCCTATTTCAAGACATTCACTACAGCCATTTTGAGAGAGCAATGTTATACAAGGCAGTCATTTACAGACCAACAGAAGGTTTGGTCATCGTTGTAGTGTGCTATAGACTGGTGCTATGTGATTGAAAAAAGCATAATACCCCCTCTTTAACCCTAAACATGATTTTTTGCATCTTCATCCAATGGAAAAATAAAAATATAAGTATCTAGTTTGCACATAATTTAATAATAATATTTCACAAGTAGAAAAAAATATAAAACACAGCACACACAAGTTCCAATTAGGTGTAAGTCCCAGTCTTACCGCGTCGTAGATGATCTCGACCGGCTGGGACGTGACCCGCAGCAGCTGGTCCGCAGAGCTTTCTTCCGGGTTGAGCTCAAACACCACATTGAGCAGAGACGAGCTAGAGTCTGCCACCGAGGTGATGAGGGACGGTACTGCCCCCTGCTGCTGTAACCCTTTCACATACCACTGCTGCAGCGACGCCTCCACCCTGCAGGACAAGACACGGGCTGGAATTTATCTGATATAGTGGGATATCAGTCTGGGACTAAACATCGTGTATATGAATGTAGCTGCAGCACACCTCCGTTTTCATGTTTGTGACTCAAACAAAAGGTGTGCGTGTTTCAGAATAGAATAGATGGAAGCAACATCTGGACAAAAAATGAAAATGGGACGATGTGTGCAGAACCATAATATTCAACTGCTAGCAGAATTAAGCCATGGGGGTCTAAATAAAGCATAAATAGAGACATAAAATGAGAAAAAATTACAATCTTGAAAAACAAAACCAAAAAAACATTTCCTTCTTCCTAGCTATGAGCATTTGGTCAACAACAACAAACCAAGCATAAAGAAAAACGCATTGAACCATCCTTGTGTGCCTCTAAAAGAATATTGTTGCAATGCCACAGGGGTCATAGCTAGTGTAAGTATGGACTTACCTGATGGCCTGGGCGCCTGGTCTCTGGGAGATCTTGGTGCTGAGGTGTATGATCTGGACTTTGAGGATTTCAGGAACCTCTGGCTTCTCTCTGATAGTCACCGACGTCTGCAGCAGCTGGAACCGCACCACCACTGCCACGTACTGAATAACGATAATGAAAACAGTGGTCATTTGTGAGCAGTTGCACAGTGAAAAACAAACATCCAGGGCAGCGAACCTCTTTGGGCAGGGTCAGGTTGTGAGAGCTGCCGCTGTAGCCGATGGCCGTGTAGAGCTTCTGCTTCTCATCCGCCGTCATGATGTCGTCCAGACCAGACCCTGGAGTCATTTTAACACCGAAAAAGTATATAATAGCCTAAGGCACCACATCACTGCGAATAGTTGCAGCAGGAATTTGGATTAATTTTCCTTTGATTTAATTTTCCTTTGATTTAATTTTCAATTAATTTTGAGGTTGGGATATGTAAAAAGTACATTTTGAATGACATCCCCCTGTAAACTCATTTACAAAACAATTGCCAGTTTGTTACATGAAGTTGCCCTTCAATAACCACTAAGGCACATTTCAGTGTTAACAATTAGACAGCTTACCCTCCGTCTCTTTGCTTTCCTCTGGCTCAATCTCGTCTTTTTTGGCCTTTTTCCCAAACCATCCTCCAAACCATCCGCCTCCCTGTTTCTGGCCACTCGACTTCTTACCCACCAACTTCTGCCCTGAGCGGATCACCTGCGCGATACAAATGTAGATTCAAAATAGGGTCTGGGACGATACACTTTTGTCACAGTACATACAATATGATTCATGGCACACATTGGCCGATACAACGCTAGTATTGCAATGATGTCGTAGTTAATAAGGAATTACAATACGTTGCACTTTGGGCGGCAGGTTTCCCTTACCACTAAAAACATGTACAATTCAATAGGCCAGAAAGAATGGGAGTGTGTTTGAGAGTGTGAGTGGGGGACGACGGTTGGAAATTAGCTCAAAGCTATGCATGAGACCCATATATGTTCATCAACATGCACTGTCCCGGCCAAATAAACCAATAAAAAGAAATAGAAGAAAAAGCACACATTTCAAAAAGTTATCAACCACTTTTTAATTGATCTGACACTGAGAGAAATATATTGCAAAGTGCAAAGAGTTTTAAAGTATGGCTAAGGAATCCTTTCCCTTCTTGTTAAACACCAAAGAACAGGAGGGGGCTCAGCACACAGCCTTGGGGAGCCTCCATGGTCTCCCCATCAGAAAGTTGCATATGGACGTGTTGATCCTTAGTTTATGTATTAGTTGCTGTGGGATTATAGAGTTGAATACTGAGCTAAAGTCTAAAAACAGCATTCTAACATAGGAGTCCTAGAAATGCACATAGGTCAATATTTTGCTCTCACAATGTATTAAACTACATCTACTGAAAGTACAAAGGGTTTAAAAGTATGACTTAGGAATAAAAGCCTTTACATTCTTGTTTAATACCAAAGTGTGTATCAACAACACTGATACCAAACACCAGTCTTAAAGTTATAGACTTTTTTCATAGTTAGTTGGGTTTGCAATTTATACTTAGGTGCGCCTTATATATCAAAATATATAATTTAAATTTTGGTCTGGCGGTGTCTGTCAGTACTGAACAGAGATTTTGCCCACTACTGATAGTAAGTGATGCTTAGTAGTGTATTTACCTCCACATTAGCTTGCTGCCGAACCAATGTGATGTTAAAGACGTCCAAGATTTTTTCCAAATCCTAGCATAGAAAAAATAGGTTAGATATGATTCATCTGACTGGAGCAGTGTTTAAAGCCGACAGGAAACAGGAGGCAGAGAAGAACGCCAAAGATGTGACTTGAAAACTGATCCGATGGAGCAGAGAAAGAAGAGGAAATGGACACACCTGTATATTTTGTTCTGTGTCTGGGCTGGTCTTGGCTGGGTTCAGTAGTTTGGTCTTGTATGCGTTCTTGTAAGCTTTGAGCGTGTCCCGATGCTGCTTGATGCTGGACCACGACCACATCCTGCTGCGCCGTTTGACTTGAGCATCCATGACACAGTTTATGGCATATCTCCACCTGGAAACACAAAGATGAAATGAGATGCTTTGGATAAAGAGATCATTCGTTGGGACTTTGTTATAACTTAGGTAAGGATCATTGATTATGTAGGTTTTCTAGGGCTGGGCACCACTACATTTTTTTCCGGTACTTTAACGATACTTTGTTTGTTACAAAAAAAGGTTGGGAACTACTGAGCTAGAACCTGAAAACAGAACATGTGGAAGATATGCAAATACACACAAAAAATGGAGGGGGGAGAAATTGTGGCAAAAAAACGGGAAAAGTATAAAGAAAACAAATAAAAAACGGGGCAAAGTTGTGAAAAAAAATTGGGGGGAAATACTAGTAATAGAAACTGGGAAAACAAGAAAAAAAATGGGGAAAATAAGAAAAAAAAAATGTTTAAATGGGGCAAACATTGGGCAAAGAAAATGTAAGATAGGAAAAAACATTTATGAGCTGAAACGCTTCCATTAATGCTGCCCCTGGACCTACAGAGGACCACTTAAACAAGAAATATTGTCTCCATGGTTATAAAACCTGCAGGCCAGGGAGTTGAGTCTTCCCTCAAATGTTAAAGCTCCTGGACGTGTTTGAAATGGGCAGGGAATCTACAACCGTAAAACTTCAGATAATGGTGAAACCCAGATCTCGGAATCTCAAGAATGAATTTCGATAGATAGACTATATCGGCTATCAGCCCTTCCAACCACCTTCAAAACGGTGTCAGTTACAATCATGAGCACTGACCAGAGCGCAGCATTCGTGTGGAGAGGGACCTCCGGCCTGAACTTCCTGTACGGAGCGTTTTTCACCATTGAATCAATAGACTCCAGCACGTCCACCATGGCCAGGTACTAGTAAAATAAATGGTTATGGTTAAAAACAAAAGATTTTCAGGTAATTTGAAGGAAAAGGGAACTTATTTGGACCAGACTACGCCTACGCAAAACGCTTCACAAGGGGCACCATTATCCATTGTTATAGAGCCATTTCTCATTTCTCAGATCAATAACAGAGCACAGATTTGTGGATTCACCTGTGGTTTGGTGATCTCTATGGCAATGTCCTTAACCTCCAGCTGCAGCTGCGCTTTGGGCATCTGCATCTCCACCTCCGCGTTGGGGTTGATGCACACTTTGGCCGAGGCAAAAATCGGCTTGAAAACTATAAAAACAAACACCACTTTTGAAAGAGAAAAGCATCTTTACACAAACTCAGGGCTGCAGAATATATCGCCAAATTATCACAATACTCCGAGACACAAAAACCATATCACAGAATCACTGAGCCTAAAAAGAATGGACCTGAGCCGTGTTTGAAATGTCCACACTAATCCCTATAATGCTAGTAGTGGTTATGCTACTTTGTAGTGGCGTCCGAATGTCCATAGAGAAAAAAATGTGTGTTTTCAAAATGTCCCACAACGCATTCTGAAAAGTAATAAGCAGTGATGGTCACTAATGGGTCAATATAGACCACAATGCATTGAGAGTCTGAATACAAACAACTGCTTTAATCACGTTTTGCAAAATAGTTAGCTGCTGGCCTATAGCTTGAGCTGTTAAATGATCGATCGCTTCCTCTCTCAGGCAAAAAGTTAAAAAATCCAAGTTTTCTTCAATCATTTGAAGTCCATGTTAAATAAAACATATCTGACTAATATTTATCCATAAATATGAATCGTCACTTGAATTTGGTGGGTGTTTATCACAGAAATCCATTATAACTAGTTTCTCCTTGCCATATCGTGAAGCCCCTAAAACGTGGCATTTCTGGACTTACTGTACTGATTGTAAGGCTGCTCATTCGACTCCGTGCTGATTCCAGATTTCAGAAGATCCTAGCAAATTCACCATTGTAAATGTGTGAACGTTTGGCATACAAGTATTTCAATCAGTAAAATAAATGAGTGCATAAATAACTCACTATGATGTCCTCCCATGAGCCTTTGTAAAACATGAGCCCTGGGACGTTCCAGTAGACGCACAGACACTTGAGGTTTCCAAGCTGCAAGAATGATAAAGAAACTTTTAGTCAACAAGTTAAGAAGTCATTTTATATTTGTATATAATCGAGAAAACCTTGTAGATGATCTTGGCGGCTTCATTCAAGATACACGTATTCCAGTTTTCATCCGTCGTCTGAAAATTTCACACACAAACAGTGGCATAAACCTTTTTCCTCAGAGGTGGAAATAAATTGTCTTATTACTGCTGGGTACCGTTATACGATACTGGTATGTTATAGAAAAAGAAGCGTAGATACTAGGTACTACGGGTATCAAAAGGTATCAAAAGCAGGTACCGGGAAAAACAGAATACAGTTTTGATGCCGTTGGTCCAGGGACAGCATTAATGCAAGTGACTGGGTTGTTTGAGCTCAAATAAAAAACTAAATCTAATTTTTTTTAAACATTTTTTTCTTAATGTTTACCATTATATGTGTTAATAAGTTTGGTTAAATGTGTAACCTTATTTTTGCCCCATATTTTCCAATTTTCTTAAGGACACTTTTTTCTTATTTTGTGCCACAATTTCTTCTAATTGCCCCCTATTTTCTATTTTATTATTTATTTATTTTTTCGAAAATTATTTCCCATTTTTCACTTTTTATTCTACTTTGGAGATGAACCTGACATTGTAAATTTTGGAGGGGAAAAAAAAAAAATACGGGAAAATTGGGAGAAATCTTTGCAAAAATAAGGAAAAATTGCAATAAAACATTTGGAGGAAAAGAGTCAAAAAATCCATAAAAAAGGGGGGAAATGGGGGAAAATGGGAAAAAAATTAGGAGAAAATCGTGAATTTGTCATTAAAGCTGCACTAAGCTATGTCTTTTTGAATTGTTTTGTCAGTCGGTGTCAGTAGTGAACCCTGCTCTGCTTTACTACTACTTACTTTTCTACAGCAAATACTTCAGCTACTTGTTTATTGCAGTAATATTTCATCAGTAGTATATGTTTGTACGTCACCTGAAGGCTGAGCTCTGCCAGTGTGGCTCCCATAGACAGGGGGCGCTCTGGGTCAGACACCTACAAAAGATTGGGGACGTATTGCATGAGAAGAAATGAATATAGCGTTTAATAGAGTTTGAAGGGTTGTGCAGCAGCAGTGTGGTCGGTTTCGTGATGATCAAAAGCACTCACGTCGTCCTCGTAGCGCAGGTGGATGTTGCTGATCGTCACCTGCAGGTTCTTGATCACCTGAGTGACCAATTTCTCCATAAACGTGTCTTTCTTCTCCTCCCGAGGCTTTTCTGTTTGGAGTAAAGAAAAGGATCCATTGTTTGAGGTTTTAGTGCCTCGCAAAAACATTCTGATGGGTCAAAATTATGGACTACATGGTCTTAATTTGAGATCTTTTGACTTGCCACTTAAAAAAATCTGCCGTTGGAAATTGTTTTCTGATTTATTTATTTATTTATTTTTCATTTTTAAACATGTAATATTATTTTATGTGCGATAACACGTTTCCCCCTTATTTTAAGTGCAGAAGACTTTCCGGTAGATAGTTTTACTGACAGATAATTGACCGTCTGGACCTGCAATTTGACGTAATACAAGTAATATTATCCAAATATATTATTTTCTCCCTTCGCTGATCTCAACAACCAATGAGAATCCCCGGTGCCATCACTTTGACCAATGAGATGAACTTTCCTGTGAACTGGCCGGCCAGGTCCAATCAGGAGAGCACTTGTTGTGTACTTTTGAAATTTCTCTCTCAATCTTACAGACCATCACTTTAAGAGATTAAATGTTTTTGAACAGAAAAAAGGAATTAAAGTCAAAGAAGTGGCCATCGCACATGATCAAGTTGAAAAAAAAAACAAGGAATTCATTTCCTTATATTTGCTCTTACAAAGTAAAAACTAAATGGAATCACTTAGTCCTGCTTTATGAAGACGATCGGGAGGAATCTATCCATGCCAGGACCAACTGACTGAAGGACAGTTTCATCCATTCATTGGTAATTGCAGTGTATATAAAAGCATATAAAACAGTAAGCAACAAAAACATCACTAAATGTAATTTCACACACTACATACAAACACACTAGGCTCAAGTCTACAGAAAACAGTTGACACACAGCTACAGTTCAAACTTTACAGGATCAAACACTGAAGCTGCTGCGGTCCAGAGGTCAACTCACCTGTGCTGCGGTCACGCCGTTTCTTGAGTTTCTTGAAACCCTTTTTATGCTTTTTGAGTTTTTTACCTCCTTTAGAAACTTTGGCAGCGTTAGAGAGACAGTGAGTTAGAAAGAAGCGCCGTAAAGCAGACAGTAAGAACACTCAGAGGAGCATGCAGCAAAGATAAAAGGAAGATAGAAGACGACAAACTACTGCCACTATGAATGTGATGTGAATGGGCTTTCAAAATGGTGAATATATGGTTAGTTTAGTTGAGAAACTATGAGTATTTAGTATATTTAAAACATACACTCTTATGGGTGAGTTTGGCTGTTGTTAATGGTAGTCACTAGGTCAAGCCTCAGAGATGCAAGTAATTATATACATATATTTAAGTGTTAAGATTGAAAAGTGCATTAATACAAAATGTCACAAAGTGCTGTTACTGGAAAACAAAGGAGTGCATCATAATAATGCCTCCAAGCACAGGTATTGAAAGTATTGCGATACTTGGTATTGCAGCAAAAAGTATTGCGATACAATAGGATACAATATTTTGTCTCTGCCCGACTAAAGAGCCACATGTGATTCTGAAATCTGGCTAGCCAGATCCACTGAGTTTCTACATGACAGAAAGTGGGATTGATGACTGGCTTCTGATTGGCCGCTGTGGCATAGACACCAATCAGAAGCTCAGAACGTCACTTCAAACCCCCAACACGCTAAGAAGTTTTAGTCCAAAACAAACCAGGCACAGAGCCAGCAACAGCCATATCTGCAGCCAACAAGATCAGCATAGCGAGTCGCACTGATGCAGACTGAACAGGTGAATGTTACACCCAGAGGTCGACCGATATGGGTTTTTCTAAGGCCAATGCCGATTTTTGGGGATTTTTATTCAAGCCGATGCCGATATGCTCAGCCGATATTTTTTCCTAATGTCTGCGTTGTAATCCTGTAAAAACAAATATTTGGCCACTCCAACAGTGGCTGAATATATTTTATTACTTTAGGTGATTCAATCATTGTTTAGTTGCTGTTAACATTAGCATACAGTTGCTAGCCGCAGCATTTTTGCATGGCAATCAAAAATACTAATAATAAATAATATGATAATTGCGGAGGTTAAAACTAACACAGATTGAATTCTCTGTGCTTCAAAATGACATGCAGCATGTCCATATTCACTGAGGTTTAGTGAAACTTGTAGCAAATCAGTTTTCATCGCAATGTTTCTATGTTCCTCTGAGGCCTTTCAGTGCAAAGGGTTAGGGTTAGGTAAAGTATCTATCACTTTCAGTCCCAGAGATATCGGCTTTTACCGGCAATAGAGCGGCCAATAGCTGATATTGTAAAATCCCCAAATATCGGCCCGATATATTGGCCAATAGCTGATATTGTAAAATCCCCAAATATCGGCCCGATATATCGGCCGACCACTAGTTACACCAGAGATTAGCTCCGGTTTAACACAGTCAAGCAGTTGAGCTCTGCTCACGATCTTGCCATATGCACCAGAGCGCCCTCTTGGTTCTGCACACACTATAGATGAATGAGCGTGTGAAGCACATAAGGCAGGGGTGGGCAAACTAAGGCCTGGGGATCAAATGAGTCCCATTCAGCATTTAAGACTGCCAACACCTTTAATCAGTTCTGAGACTAAACACAATTTGTTTTTTGTTTTTTCTGGCCCGGCCCCCTGGCAACTCTTAAAGCCCAGTGTGGCTCTTCGATCAAAAGGTTTGCCCATAACTGCCTTAGAGTGCTTAGTGAGGATGGAAAAGTGCTATTTACTAAAATACTATTGTCAATGCATTCAACCCAATGACACGATCATGACATGCTTACACAAATACACACAAGAACTGCATATCAAATGTTTATATGCAGTGAAGGGAAACTTGGTATATTGCTGCTACTACTACAGCACTGGGGTCAAACAGATGGGTTTCTCCATCAGCCCACATTATATTATATGGAAATATTTCTCTCATGGCCAGTATAATGTTACCGTGATGAGGGTCCTTGTAAACCACTGTCTCCAGATCGAAAAGCATGTCCCCCGTTTGAGACGCTGGGAGCCGATGCAGCGTGGACAGCACACAACGGGTTAACAAACAGTCAAAGGTACAATACAAAACACAAAGCCTGATTTCAATAGAGCTGCATTTCAGACACCGTCACACTTGGAATATTTGTGCCCATTATTAATCTGCAGATTTGGTTGTTGGGTAAACATAGCGGGACAATGGAGCTTGTTGCTAAAATGGGGTTTAATATTTGGGATTTTTCAATAGGAAACTACTCATGAATAATAATATTACACCAATTTTAACTGTACACTTACTCGATTATTGAAATCAGGTGCTGTGACTAAACAAAGAACAAAAACATGGTAATCTAACATTATTGTTGATGCTCAGATGGCTAGTTACTCTGCACTGATAATGACATCCTAAATGCTCACACAATACGACTAAAACATAATTAATATTTCGAATCGCGACCAAGCTTCAGATAATTATAAGCAGATGCCACAAGAGGCAAAATCATGTCTTTTTCAGGAGCAGTAGTCGGACATTAGACAGGGAGCAGAGGATGCAGCTGGCTCCACAATCACAGTTCGAAGCCTCACCTCGGCGGGCGGCCATTTGCAGAGCGTCCTCAATCCTCTGCAGCTCCTTCTGCTTGACCTCTTGCTGGAACTTCTCCTCCTTCTCCGCATCGTACTTTATTGCTGCAATTGGAAAAAGAAAACGTGCAATGATTTAAACACACGAAGCCACAACGAAAAGCCCAGTCACCAGCCCAGTGCTTGTCAACAGAAAGTCTCCGCTCTAAAAGGCTGACACCGGAGAAAACATGGTTAATGCATTATCAAAGGGGGAGGAAGTATTCTACCAATGCATTATCAAAGGGGGAGGAAGTATTACTACCAAGTACCACCAACAAATGAGGAAAGACCCAGTCCCTTTTGGCGACTGATGACCACTTATCGCCATATATATCAAATAATCAATATCATATCGGCTAACAGGGCATTTTACAACTTTGGAAAATGTAGAATTTCGCAGCAAGTATTAACTATTTTCACAAATGTAGGCACTTTCTACCTTCAGCATCCTCAAGCTGTGCACAAAAGTAACTTGGTAAGAATTAGCTTAGTGCGCTGAGTGATTGCTGCAGGTAATATAGGACATTTCGCAACAGCATACAACCATTTTGACAAAAATGTCACCACAAATCAAAAAGGTAACTTTAGAAATTGGAGTATGTAGTTCAATTTTGATGCCTGTCATGTCACCTTTATCAGATCATTCTTTTTTTCATCTTTGAACCACAGTGTATGAGAAAAAAGAATGATCTGATGAAGGCTATGCCGATACGTTCTCATCATTTTTGATTAAAAATTGGACATCGGCTACTTGAGTGTGAAATGCCGCTTTTTGATTTATGAAGATTTTCCTCAACATCTGCACCTCTGAGATAGTGCGTTGCTTCTCTTTTCTCATGTTAGCTGTCATATATCATAACAAAAATATAAACAAGCAAGTACATAATCCCAAAATATATTTATGCTCTACAATCAGGTCCAAGTGCAGTCTGTTGTATAATGGGATTTTGCTGATTCCTAACCTGCCTCAGAGCTTTATACGTTGCCATTTTAAAACATCAGATTGCACAAATACTACCCTTAATCTTACGCTTTTCCGACATGAATTGGCAAAACATTTTTTCCTATACACAATGAAGACCTATCCTTAATTTAGAAATATTGTGAAGAAAAAACACGGCACTTTTCCTATTTTGAAACTCTAGGGGTGACGGTGGCACAGTTGGTAGAGCCATAGACTGTAAAGCGGGTGGTTTCATGATCGGAAGGTCAGTGGTTTTAGTGCCTAATGTAGGTGGAAAAGGGCTATATAAAAGTTGACCATTTACGTTTTTACCCTTACATAAAAATGACTATTCCTTTGGCAACGCTATGCAATTATCATTCTAAATTGATAAAATTTGCTCTATTATTTAACGTGCGCTGACTTCATGTGTTTTGGGGCCGACTTAACCGAGGTAATTATAAAAAAAAAACAGTTCATCTTGACATCGCTACCTCACACTCCTAGCGCAAAGAAAGAGTCATTTTACTTGGAAACAGTTTGAGACGCATGTATTTCTGAGAAACGGAGAAAAGGTCCTTCATTCAACCATGTTTGAAGTCGATCACAAATATGAGAAAATACCAAGAGAGTGAAAGACAGAAAGAACTGAACTACGCCCCAAAAATGTATAAAACAAAGGAAGATCAAATAAATACCCTACTGACAGACACAGCCCCAGTGTAGAGCCCTGGATCACCACCTGAAACCCATGTATCGGTACCATCTTACCATAGGGACAGCTTCTCTGAGCACTCTTTGCTGGAACGAACAACACAACTCAGGAAACAATCATAGTACACACATGTACAGCACAGCATAAATATGGCCTCAGCGTTTGCAAACACGTGAGATTACTGTAAATATGTGAACGCTCTACTCACTCGCTCCAGGGACCACCAGCAGATAAACCCCTTCTAAAGTCGCCACCACCGCCTCACTGTACAGGTTCTTCCATGGGATCTTCAATGTTAATTTACCTAAAAGAAATGGTTAGGTTAATAGAGTGCCAGGGTTCTCCTCAAGGACTCGCCCTTTCTCCACAATTATTCTTACCAAGATGTCCTCAACAATTACACATTTATTTTGTCTCTTTCATAGTTTGATTTTTCGTTTGATTTAATAAACTTTTTTGTTGAGCTCCTGAGGGGGAACTGCTGTTGAAAATTGGGCTTCACAAATGAACTCGAATTAAGATAAAACGTGCAAAACTTACCAATTTGTCCAGCTTTGATTTTGAAGGGAACATCAAATTCACTCTGAAATAAAAGTAAAAATTAGGGATAAAAGTTAGAAAATTCACAGTGGTTATGACGACAGGTGTTTTATTATCATAACTTAATTTTAATGGGATGATGCCTGTGGAAGGAATTAATCATAGCTTTACAAGAGTGAAGTAATGAAGAAAAGTTTGAGTTTTATGTGTATGTTGTAAATGTAAACATGAGTGACACATTAAGGGATTGAACTAGTCTGGTCTGGCACATTGCTACAGTATGGTTGCATGGTGACAGTTGGAATGTTTCTGTGCTCATTATAAAAAGGAAAGTAAACTTAGAAACCTAGCAAAACATGTCAAACCAGAGGTGAATATTTTTAGCAAAATCGTTGAAATCGTCGAAAACATGTCAGTGCAGTCAGAATTCTTCAGTCTAAAATCTAGTTCAAAATGACAATTATTCATTTTTTATTTAACTGCATGCTCCAAGAAGATGATATTTCAGAGCGCAAAACAAACTGATTAAAACACATTCTGCAATTACTCTATTCTCCAGGTACTAAATTATGTTATTATGATTTCAGTGTTCAGTTCAATAAATACATGAAGCCGCTCAGTTGTTGCTGCCAAAGAGGAGGAGAGTCATCGGATTCATGTGAGTCAGTGTTGCATTCTGGTTGATTGTTGATTAAACATCACAAAAATGGCCAAACTAAAGACACATTAATGAGCCTTTCACGCAAAATCACTCAGATCTTCCATTTACCTAATTTATTTCCATTTTATCCTTGTTTTAGTGATGATGATTTAGCATTTCTAAAGTGTTCTATATAAAAAATGAACATCTTTGCTTGATAATATCTGTGCAACCTCTGACATATTGCTTGCATTCATACTGTGACCATGTGTGAGCTGTGGTTTAGACAGCCTCTCCACTCTCTGAAAGGAAAGTGAGAGTGCGGCAGCAGCGGCAGAAACAGGAAGTTTATTAGTTCATGAATTGTTGGACCCCAGGAAGAATAGCGACAGTTTGGCTGTGGGGACCCTTTCAATAAACATAACATTATGAGCTGTGTCCGCCACAAATATTTCACCGGAACAAGACAAAATTCAATGCCAACCCACACCTCTACCAGACACTTCAGACCAAGTTTATAGAGGTAGAAAATGACGAGCAGGTTTAAACGCAACACGACCCCACTGAGAGAAGATATCGTACAGCGTGAATGACTGCAGCCTTTTGTCATTCGCTATTATGTGCGAATATTGTGCAGCCCCATTGTGAACTACTGTTCTGGAGAATCCACTCAGACCTGTTTAACCAGAGCCGAACATGAATCGGAAACATTAGCTCATAAGTAACTACCTTTGCTAAACCAATATTTGACAAAAGCTTTCAGCCTGGTGTATTGCAACTAAAATGTAAATACAATGACCAGCGAGTTTGTTGAAGGCACACACACGAGTCTCTGCTGCACTGATGGCCTTAGATTTGAGGTTTCGGTCAAAATGGGAAATAGCTTGGAAGCGCTAAAACAGCCAAACAACTCTCTTCCCTGGAGCAATGTGGTAAACAACCTCGCAATTAAGCAGCAGCTTTCAGTTCACTTCGCACACACACCAGCAGCTCTTTTGTCATGTTGAAATCTGAACCAGGGGTTGGGTCTGAAGGCTTTGGGGCAGAGACTTACCAGAGCGTTTTCTTTGACTTTCAGGTTTTCCAGGACCACATTTCCTGCAAAGATGAAGACATAAATATTGAAACAGAATTACAAATATACAGTAATAGCACCTTTACATAATGGCAAAGATAAAATGTGATGGCAAAATGAGTCAATAATACTTAAACATGCAACTGGTTCAGCTAATGATATGTTTTGATTTTAATTATATCAATTGCTTTCTAAGCGAGTTGAGAACCAGTTTCGTTTTGGACATATTAAAGTAACTGATTACACTGCACACTCTGCACACTCAAGAAGAAGCTCAGACAAAGTAGGACTTCCTCTTTCGGTGGCTCCGGTGGATATGCAAAATTGAGATAAGAAAGTGCAGTAGATTGAGCGTACTTTGTGATATTGTTATTATTGCAGTTGCAGTTTGACTCATTTCCCATTGACTTAACACGGTTAACTTGGCACGGCAACAGTTTCAAACTGTTTGCCTTCATCTATGTCACTTCCTGTCGGTGTCCAATAAGGAAGTGAGACTATAAACATCACAAAAATGGCCAAACTAAAGAAAGCTGGGTACAATCTTTAGCAAAATCTTAAAGGTGCTATATCATGCAAAATCTACTTTTTGGAGCTTTTAGCCATGTTGTCATGCTATTTCCTTATCAAAAACACCCCCAGAGATGTTTTTGGCTTCATTCACACAGTTCTCAGCAAACCTCCTGAATCCTGCTCTCTGAGCAGCTAACAATGTCGTCATGTAGAACAGCATGTTTGGCTACGAGGACAGGACTTTTTTCAACCTTCCTAAAGAGGCCACTCGCCAGAAGTTGGCATTTCACTCCGGGATTCGGCGACTATCAGCCAAAATAGTGTTTTTCTGTGACTGCCTCTGATGGATGTTTGGTGAACCTTCGCCAGAACCAAAGTGGATTAACTTTTATAACCAACGCGAGTCCCCAATGTGATGGAGAGGCCAGGACAGAGCGGTGAGTAAAAACGCGTGTTAGCGTGTGTGCTAGCGTGTGTGTTAGCCATTTATGAAGCTGTGTTGCAGATGTCAACTCCTTATAACTGCATCGTGATGTAACTTCACTTATTGTTGTGACATTTATATTTATTTTAAGCTAATAATGCATGGGCAGATCCGCTCAGAGAGAACGGGCGGAGTTAACTGAATCGAAGAGTCTTGTCCTTCGGGTTTGCAAAATACCACCAGAAAATTATTTTATTTCTCACAAAAAATAATGCTCCATAGCGGTAGAGATACAATACATCATATTAAAGCCTATAGTTTACTTTGGGATGGCTAAAATAGCATGATACAGATCCTTTCAATATATAATGTGTTAACTATGTTTTCACAAAAATTGTGTCTAATGTGTCATATGGACTTGAAAGTTGCACTAGGTTTTATTATGCAGAGACATTTTGGCAATAAAACAAAAGGTTTTAGTAAAGAATAATTGTAAAGTTCAGCTCACAATTTACATTATTCTAAGATTTGACAGCAGATTACACATCATGCTTGCCAATACAATCTTAATGGTTCTGCATGGCTTCTGACAAAGACTATACTAGACTTTTGGCCAGACTTCAAAAAGCACTTTAAAAAAAAAGAGCACAGTTGACACACACATCTTCTTCCAGTTACTTGGCTTTAAAACAATTCCCAGCCTGAGAAAACCTTGCCAAGCACGCTGTAAACAGGTATGTCAGTAAGCTATATTGTCACGAAGAATGAGGAAGAACAGCTCCAACGACGAGACAGCAGTGCAACTTTCACTATATATATTGCAGTTATTTGAGTTCTTCATTGCTAAATCTGAAAAGAGAATACCAACCAATGCCCTGCTACTACCATCACTCTTTTGCTATTATTTACCTCAGTAGTAGATACGAGCAAGTGGATTTGACATTGATAACTTAGGGAATGAGTGCTATGTAAACAAACCATGTGACATCTGAAACGTCAAAATAAGACAGGCATAACTTTGTAATTCAGCCTAATTTTATTAAGCTCCTCTGCTGTCCACTCTCTCTGACTCTCACGGCTTTCTTTCTTTTTTTTTTTATTGCTTTTTTCCCCCTTTTGAGTCACATGTAGGGACTCCCAGGGCAAAATGCACCTTGGACAAATTCTGCAGGGCAAGACGACACCAAAAAAATCCATTATTTACACTCCCGTCTCGTCAGATTCGGGCTCTGACGTGACGTCTTACCAACTCCCCCTTGAAATTACACTGAATTTAAGATTTACACGATTTGCTACTAATAACCAAGTCATACACAAAAGCCAGTATAGCATAACTAACTATGTCAAGCCCGTGTTTACATTTCGGCAGGAACAGAAAATCGGACTAGCCGTCGTTTCGGACGGGCTTTCCATTCAAAGTCACACCAGGCGCTGTGAACGTCGCGTTGTTTTGATGTCGGAGAAGCGGGTCATTACGGCAGATTAAGCTTTAACTTTTCAGGGCGCCGTAAACCGAGCTGTCACGCGAACCAAGCCGAAGTTTAAAGCGGCCCCGGCGGTTTAGTCCAAGCTACGTGTGTATATTTGCCAAGGGCCGCGTATTTAGATTGCACACGGGTTGTTTTAATTGCAGGGTTTCGCTAGGGAGTTCCGCGTTGCGCCCTGCGTGTGTGTCCGTGTTATGTAGCCGGGTATGCTAGCAGCAGCGCTCACCTCCCCAGATGCCTATCTTCAGCTGCGACTTGTCCAAATTCTCCACGTAGTCCCCGATGAACTTGTTCAGGAGGTCGCTGACCAGAGACTCGAACATGGTGGAGGTGGACCCCGGGGAGCAGCAGCAGCGAGCGTCCCCGTCAGCCCTTCACCTGTGAGTCCGCTCTGGAGGATGACAGCCCTGTAGGTTGATCGATGCGCTCTGTGATCGGCCCGGGGGAGGATATGAGGGTGTGTGACGCGGCAGACCGGAGCAGCTGCAGATTCACGACCCTCAACGTCACCTGTAATTTACTTAGTTTATTAAGTAGTATTTTTTGGTGGGGTTTTTTGAGTTTCTATGCTTTACTTGAGTAGTATTTGTGTTAAGAACTTAATACTTTTACTCCACTACATTTGAAAAATAAATGGGCTTCTACCAGTGTTATTTTAATTTAGTTTTAGTCTTTTGATGAGTTCGGGAATGTGACGTCATATCGCTAAGCATTATGGGATTAGCAGCCATTGTAAACTAATGGAGATTTTATAAGTTAAAATACTGGAGTTATTGTTCACATTAAAACACTTGGAGACCACAGTGTGTTAGATGTATTTACCAGCAGCAGCTAACGGAGTTGTTCCACTGTTTTTTTCTCCACTTTTTATACTGTTTTTAGCTAATGTTAGCCTATGGAAATGTATGCTAGCTGCAAAGATGGGGGATCTCCATGGTAACTGTAGACTTTCTCTATATCGTAAATAATTTTAGTCGAGATTTAGTCAAATCATTTTCTTCATTTTTAGTCCAGTTTTGGTTGACTAAGTTCAAGACACATTTAGACGACTTAACATTTATAATATTTATTGTAATCCTATTTAATCTAGGTCCTCTGCTTTATGGAGCTTCTCCCACATGGACAAAGCTCAGAGATGTTCCTTTGGCTGAGGATTGAAAAATAAAATATAATTCATTTTTTTTAATTTTTTGCTTTAATTGAATATATATAAAATAAATGAAAATCTATTAATACATTTTTTTTACTTAAAGCATATTCAATTAAAAAGCATAGTTAACACTTTATTGAATATGCTAATGTTACACTTTTGAAAGATGGGCCAACTCCTTCTTGGTGCAACATATTTATTTCCGGTGGCACAAGCTGCAAAACATGTACAACATTAATTACTACGGAGCTTGCTGCCTCTGTTTCTCTCATATCACGTACTGGCAGGACTTCTTCTAAAACAATACTTAAAATCTGGAGTTGAACAATTTTACAATATTCTAAATGACTGAGCAAAAACCTTTTTTTAACTGTTTTTAACTACCTTTCAATCATTTATGAATTACCTTTTAATCATGTCTTTAATCACTTATTTATTCATGTATGTATCTTTTGTCACTACCGTTCTACTGTACCATTATATTACTTGAAACTTGACCTACTGTACTGTGTGACTCCATTTTCCTGCCTTAGCACACTACACTAGTAGCTTAGCCGTACACATAACTGATGTGCTTATAGTAGCAACGAAACACAAAAAATGTTAACCTGGCAATCCTTACCACACAAGTTGCCCCTAGCACAGTACTAGTACGCAAATCTGAGTACAACCTCGTAAATGTTTTTTAGCTTGGTCACCGCGGCAACCGTTGGACCAACGTCCGCCATCTTAGAAATGCTAACTTGGTGTGGTACTCGTCTTAAACAAAATAAAGTTTACAAAACACTTCCTAACTAAACAAAACTTAATCTAACAGGTGCAGGAGAGACTCTACTACTGTTTATGTGTGCGCTTTTCCAACCAGCTTACCTGCAAAACATGTACAACATTAATTACTAAGGAGCTTGCTGCCTCTGTTTCTCTCATATCACGTACTGGCAGGACTTCTTCTACAGCGCCAGCTACTGATACGAAACGCACCAAGCGCCCTCTGCTGGTGTACCCGGGTATTGCATGTCACATAAAACAGTGAAACCTTAAACATTGCAAAAAGAAAACAATTATAAACAGCATCTAAACTTAGTTAAATGAACTTAAAGAGTTTTTAATGGGGGGGCAACTGTTTTAATATAAAATAGTAAAACACATAGTGCCACACTAACTTTGACCTCTGACCTCTACTGAGTGCGGCCCAGTTGTTTGTATATTTTTCTGTATGTGGCCCTCAGTGAAAAAGGTTTGGACACCCCTAATTTAAATGATATGAGGCTCTTTCCAACTGATATTGGAAGTTCAAATGATTTTAGTCTCTTCTCTTCATTTTTATTCAGTCTTATTTTAGTCAACGATATATAAGGACATTTTAGTCTCAGTTTTAGTGTCATAAGTTTTTATGTTTCATGTTTTGTTTCACACAATTTATGGCGTTATTGAAAATGAACAGACTTTTTTGTTCAAAGTTACTCAGTTACAGTACTCGAGTAGGCTAACATTTTATCCAAGTGCTCTTGCAGTACTTTTCCCCTGTACTTGAGTAAAATTAAGTAATGTTACTCTTCCTTGAGTAAATATATTGGTTACTCTACCCTCTACAAGGAGAAAGATGTTTTGTCCTGCAATGTTATTTGTCATACCACTAACGGATTTGCACTTTCTGCTTTGAATACTTAGGCCTTTTTATTTTCTATTGCAAATACTTCAGTAGTTTCAGTTAAGTAATAATTTGACAAAGCAACTTTTACTTTTAGTAAGTAATATTTAACTAGTAGTAGTGTTCGTGAGTAATACATGTATTTAGAATAAGTATTTAGGATGCTCATTTTGGGTAACTGTATTCTGGTACAGTTACTCTTTCATTTGAGAGTATGTAGAATACAGTCACTATATTAAAATCAAAGGAATACACAATACTCAATCATTAAATGTCTGTTTCATAATCATAATATTCATAAGAAAGAAACGATCAAAACAGTCACGTCTGAACAGGGCAATTACATTGAACCTGTTATCTGCATCTTAGGGTTATAGGGTCAGAGTTATTTTCTGCGATTCTGCATTTCCAAATCCCAAAGCGTTTTGAACAAGAGAGTTTACAGCCTATAAGTATGATGCCTCAGTTGAAAGCCAAGACCTTTTAGTTTCTAAAAATATGAGTAAAATCTGTGTGTGTGAAACAAAACTTGCATCACATTTGCCGTCCCTAACCCTAATCATAACCCTATCCCCTGACCCTAAGCCTAACCTCTGACCCTAACCCCTGACCCTAACCCTACCCCTGATCAAGGGGTGTCGGCAAGTAACAGGTTAATGCAATACCTTTAAATCTCTTCATTCATTCGTTCGTTTGTGTTGGTTTGTGTTGTTTGCAAACAAGTATCAGTGATCATGAAACTGGTTGAGGTCATTGAAAAGATGAGGGTCTTGAATGCGCTGCTGCTCCGGTCTGCAGGCTCTGGGAGGACTCGGACCCTTTGGAGCGCATCGATCAGGTCCCGAGTGGGTCAGGTGAGGCTGAGTCAGAGCCGAAAGGGCTGCACCACAACTGGCTACGACCTATTTCAACACAATGAAAGGGAAAGGTTTCATTTTGGCGCAAATCAAAAGAGAATGTGAAAGAGTAAAGTTTAGCCTCACAAAGCAGGCTGAACTAGCAGAGACCAGTGTTTCCCAACCAGGGGGGCGGGGAGTTGACAGGGGGTTCTTGGAATTACCTCAGAAACTGCACAATTTCAATATTACTTTGAATGATGTTTTGGACTTCTGACTTTTGACTTTGAGAGTATTTTAGCTCTATTTTGAACATAACACGCTACTAAATATTCTGTTTAGTTGCTCACTTTTTGGCAGGATCTTATTGATATAGACTAGGGCTGCACAATATATCACAAATATATCGTATCGCGATATTAGGTGATGCAATATCCGTATCGTGAGAAGCCACAATACATCGCAATATCACTGAAGTCTTCATCTGACTGAGATCAACCCTTGTTTTTGCAATCTCAGCCATAAACAATGCATTGAACTTATACATTGTGTAGAAGTTCAGTTTTAGTTAACCTCCTAACCCTTACCTCGCCTTAAAGGAACAGGCCACCGTTTTTACACACTGAGATATGCTCTTGCCTGAGCTTAGACGAGTTGATCCGTACCTGTCTGGTCTTTGTGCGTGCCCTCAGTCACGCAAAACGACCAAAGATGTTGTTAGCATTTGGCCTGTCCCAGCATATTCCCATAGCTCCAAATGGTGGTGAAGTTGGAAGCGACCACGCTCTTCCACGGGCACACGCAAAGACCAGACAGGTACGGATCAACTCGTCTAATCTCAGGTAAGAACATATCGCAGTGTGGAAAAAACAGCGGCCTGTTCCTTTAACCGGGCACGTTTCAGCTTTACCCAAATCTAAAAGCTTCTTGGAAAAAAACGTATCAGAATAGCAACAAAAATGAGAGAAGAATTAGAATAAAAAGAGTGAGAAAAAATGATGAAAAAGGAACGAAACAGGCGACAAAAAAGCAACAACGCGGCGACAACGCGATGAAAGATCTGTTTGGGTCTTAGCTTTCAAATGAGGCGTCACACTGGTCTATAGGCTGTTAACTCCAGTCGAGAAGAAAAATAGCTTGGGTAAGAGGTTAAACATTTACTGACGTAGTTAAATTTGACCCTTGTAGTGTAATGGAGCCACACACGGGGACTCTATAAATCTCAGCTGGAAGATTTCACTTATTTCCCAGATTAGAAAGGCCTTCATGTTGTGAGGTTATACTCACACTTCCACAGCAACAAAATGCTTCCTGTAATTACCTTCCTCAGTGCTAATATCCATCGAATTACTTCCGTCAGTGCTAATATTGTGCGTGCCACACAGACTACCTGGCCCGGAGCTATTTGTCATTCACAATATAGCTGAACAATCTCATAATAACTGGCACAATGACTCCGTCGGGCCAGAACAAGGTACAAAACAATCATGAAAAAATATCAGTAATTTAGGCTTTAATCATTTTAGGGCAATGAGCTTTCATTAAAAACTGTTCTGCAAGGAGAGAGGCTTTTAATGATGTGGGAAGCCGTCTCTCCAAGTAATAATTGGATTTTGAATAAACTTAGAAATGAACTTCGAGGCCAGCCAGGCAAAGGACGGCACTGGCATGGACAAAGATTCCTTATATTGAAATAATAAGTACATTTGAATATAACCTTGATTGTGTTTCACCGTCTTTCTCTGGGCTTGGGGAGAAACTCAGAGCCGTTAGGTCACATTTGCATAAACAAAGCCCTGCTGCTGCTTTTATCTGGGTTTGATCTGTATGTCGTGGCAGTCATGACTATGCTCTCAGTCGGACAGGACTTTGCCAGATGAAATGTTCAACTATTGTCGACAGGAATGGGTTGATTGAGAAGATACTCGATGCTTCAGTTGGTGAAACACGCATGAAATTTGGTATAATACTGTATCTTCTCCCAGCAAATCAAGCAAAGGTGAAAGGATTTGTGTTTAATATTTCATAGAGCACACTATAAACAAAGATGGAGTTTTAGAGGAGAAGAGAGGGGAAGAAGAAGAGAGGGTTTTAGTGAACACGTGAACCAAATTTCATGCATACGATATAGACTCATAACATGCAAAGTGAGATATGTATAGCCTTTATTTATTATCATTTTGATTATAATGGCTCAGCTTGTAAAAACCCAAAATTAAAAATCTCAGAAAATTTGAATATTTTGAAAATGGACTATAAACCATAATCATCAAAATTATAACAAATAAAGTTTTGACATATGTCACTTTGCATGTAATGAGTCTATATCATATATAACCTCATTTTTTCACCGCTCTCGATTGTAAAAAAAAAAAGAAAAAGAAAAAAAAGAAGAGCAGCGAGCGGGTCTGTACCGAGACTAATCCAGAACTATCAATCAATCAATCAATCAATCAATCAATCAATCAATCAATCAATCAAAGTTTATTTATACAGCACTTTACAACACCAGGAGGACCAAAGTGCTTCACAGAAAGATGAAAAACATTTTAAAAACACAACATCAGTGTGTTCTAAGCATTAAAAGCAAGTTTGAAAAGACGAGTCTTTAATCTGGATATAGAAAGGGACAGGTCTGTGAGAACAGACTGAGGGGCTGTTCCACAGTTTAGACGTGGCAACCACAAAGGAACGATCGCCCCACTGTTTGTACCCGGACCTGGGCACGTCCAGAACCATCTGATCGGCAGACCTGAGAGCTCTGCTGGGGCGATGTACGGTCACCAACCATGAAGAGTTTTAAAAACAAGCATTAACATTTTAAAATCAATCCAAAAACAGACAGTGCAGGGAGGAGAGGACAGGAGTGATGTGGCTCTGGATGAACCGGTGAGAAGACGGGCTGCTGTGCGTTGCGTTGCGTGTTCCTCCCAAACTATTCAACTTTGGTTTGTGAAAGAGCACTTGGATGCTCCACTGCACTACTGGAGTGGACTGTTGGACCCAAAGTCGAATAGTTTGGGAGGAACACGCAACGTCATGTGTGGTGGACAAATGGAACAGCAACATCAAGACCCTCTCCCCACTGTGAAGTCTGGAGCAGGACAATCATGGCGTGGGGCTGTTTTGTTTTCTCAGGGCCTGGACAACGTGATATCATCAGAAAAATTTACTCACAAGTTTATCAAGATATTTTGCAGAAAAACCTGAGAAATTAACAACAGCATGTGAATAAGTAATAAATATCGGCTGATCCTGCTTTTGCAGGAATAACTGTTTTCCTGTAGTTGCAGATTAGACGCTCACAACGGTCAGGATGAATCTTGGACCATTCCTCTTTACAAAACTGCTGCAGTTCAGTGAGATTCAGGCGGTGTACTTACTTATTCCACGCTCTCCTGTGAATGTTCACATGTTGTGGTCAATAAAAATATGATCAAATGTAAATGTTTGGTATCAGTTTAAGCAGACACTGTTTAATCATTCATCATCATTCATCAAGATCAGACCACATTTAGTGACCAATTTAGGCAGAAATGTGAGAAATTTCAGACAGTGTACTCACTTTTTCTTCCCACTGTAGTGTAGAGGTCACTGATCAGTGGTCAATGTTAAAATTTTCAACTGGAGGCATTTAGCGTCTGAAGATAGAAACATCTCCAAAAATGTATTCAAGTAATTGAGTGAATGTAACGCATCACTTGCTGCTGTTTTTGTGTGGACTCCACTGCCTGCGAGGCGCCGGCCAAGACATGATTCATTCAAACCCACGAGCGTCAAAATCCAGAACACCATGTCCCTTTTTCAATTTACCGCTAATATTCATGAATGGACCCTCATCAACAGGAAGTCTGCCAGTAGTGACTCCTAACCTGGTCATTACCTGGAACGTTTTATCCAACCTCCACTGATGCACCCAATGTTTCCTCAAAATGCTCCTCTCGCGAACAACTGCTATCCCTGCAATTATCTTCATTTTCTTTAACTTCCCGTAAACAACAGGATGTGTCCATTACCTTGTGCCCCAGAGGTCAGAGTAATAAATGTTTGTCAGGCGTTTCCTTTGATTAAAGGTAAACCAGAGATAAACCAAGTCTAAACCAGGTTTGGACGAGGGCAACGCGACGCTAAGAAAATAAACCAGGACTATAGGGCTTCAATATCAGTCATTGAACAATACTTTCCCGATACTTATATTGAAATATTTAACCAGAAAAACAAAACAATAATCTGTGGAAGATCTGCAAATTTAAATTATTGTGCATCTCAAATGTCAGGTAATGTGTGGCTGAAATTGTGGCAAAAGTTAGGAGGAAATTGTAATACAAAAGGGGTTAAAAGGGACAATAATGCTGTAACAGTTGGCAAATAAAATATGCAAACGTTTATTCACGCTAGATATGATTAAAAACATACAAAAAAAATGTTGTTTTATTGATGTGGACAAAGATTCACATCATTGATAGTGGTAAAAGTTTTATCATTCAGCTATACTCAGCTATAATCAGATAAGTGGTATAACATAAGTTAAGATGTACTTTAAGTTTTATTTTGAAATTTTGTGTCTCATTTTAGTCTCAAAGCAAAAAGGTTTTAGTTTAGTTTATTTGAGCAAACTACATTCTTAACCTCCACCTTAACCCAGTGCATTTTCCCAGTTTAGCTTTACCCAAATCTAAAAGGTTCACAGTCCATAGGCCAGTGAAAGCAAAGACCATGGATCTTTTTCCTCACGTCGTGGTCACCCGCTCAGCTCGTGTCCCCGCTCGGCTGCCTGTCTCCCGGTGCTTCGCCTCATGTGCGCCTCCATGTCACCCGTGTCCCGGGCGCTGCTCTCATGTTTGCTCTGCGTGGACTCGGCTGCATCGGCCACACGCTCATTTAAACTCTCTTCATTTTGTCTCTAGCGGAGAATCAGGACAGTAGTTTGGTGAATAGACGAGAGTAAAAAGCCGTTCTCCGAGACTTTTTGTCTCAAAGAGGAGTTGAATCCACACGGTTCTCTTGAGCACAGTAACTTACAGTAACTCTGGTTCTCTGAATGTTCACAGTCTATAAGGAATTGGGTTACTCACAGGCTAATTCTCAGTGGTAAGACAGAAATAACCGTCAGGTGCAGGTCCATCCATCCATCCATCCTTCCATTTTCTTTCGCTTTATCCGGGCCGGGTCGCGGGGGCAGCAGTCTCAGCAGAGATGCCCAAACTTCCCGATCCACACACACCTCCTCCAGCTGTTCTGGGGGGACCCCGAGGCAACACCAGGCCAGCTCGGAGACATAGTCCCACCAGCGTGCCCTGGGCCTTCCACGAGGCCTTGTCCCACTAGGACATGCCTGGAACAGGTGACCAGGAGGCATCCGGAACAGATGCTCTAGCCACCTCAGCGGCTCCTTTCGACGTGAAGGAGCAGCGACTCTACTCCGAGCTCCTTCCGGGTAACTGAGCTCCTCACCCGATCCCAAAGAGTGTGCCCAGCCACCCTGCGAAGGAAACTCATTTCGGCCGCTTGTATTCGCGATCTTGTGATGGAATGTCACTTCAGGTGCAAGTTTCAGTTTTAAATCAGCGGTTCCCAAACTATGGGTCAGGGACCAGAAGTGAGAGAATGGGACCATTTGCCATTTACCATTTTAAAAAGTGGGTGAAACAGACTATAGTAGTCCTAAATCCCAGACTCACAGTGGCTTAGTGGTTAGTGGTGCTCACACAGGGGACAGGACCTGAATTGAGGTCATTATGTTCCCCCACTGCCCTGCACTAATGCACAGTGAAACTGTTTTTGACTGTAAATGGATTCGCTCATCATCGAATAGCCATAGGATGCGTACTGGACAGAAGGCATTTGTTTTACTACAGATATTTTTTATTGTTGAAAAATTCTGCACCGAAAGTGTGAACAAATAAACAATTGTGTGTCTTTGCTGCACAGACGACGTGACTGTAACTTTACTGGGACGTCTCCAGCTCGTCTCCATGGAGATGTGACTAAAGGCAGCCAAAAACAGGTCAGGTCCTCATCCAAATCCACGCTTTGGTAACTCACAGCAAAAAAAAGACAGGATTTTCTGTGTCGAGCTGGTCATTAGCATGTTTTGTATCGATGGCAATGGTAGAATCCAAAATGTTACTCAGTGTTTGAGAAACTACATGTATTTTCCCATTTCAAAGACATGCATTATTGCACTTTTGAGCACAATAGGTGTTCATTCTTTCTCCACATCCGTCCATTGGTTTCAAACGTTGGCTTCTTTCTCGGGTCAAGGTCAAAGGCTCTTGTTTGAAGAAGAAACGTGGACTTCCCAGGGCTAATCCGGGTCCCTGGATGTGTTCATTTAAGACGGTTTCCTGTGTGACCTCACTCAGGCCGCGGCTGTAATTGGATTAGAGTTAAGTGCAGTCCATGTTTGTACGTTGTCAGCCGCTCTCGTGTCCCTCAATCAAACTTAAAGGACAAACAATTAAATGCGTTTTAGTGTAATAAACATAAACATAATAAACATCCGCCGCATAAGCACATCGTCCGAACATTCTCAGAACAGGGTCATGTACTTCAAATGGATTCATAAAAATCATCAGAGAATTCCGCATCTAAATTTAGCAGAGGTTATGAATCAACTGTGAAAGCCTCAAACTGTCTGAGAATAATAGTGATACAAATGACAAGTATAGTAATAACTCTCAAAATACTGATCAAAGCTCAGCATGGTCAACACACTTTATACAAACTGATAACAAAGATTGCAGAACTGAAAAGCAATCAATTATTAAAGGTACACTATGCAACTTTTCTATGTCTTAGGTCAATGGTTTTTATTGTGTCTTGTAGGTTTTCATTGCTGTTTCAACCGTCTCCATGGTTCCGTATTCATTCCATCCAGAAAACCTGCAAGAAACTCTGAAAAAACCTGAACTAAAACTGATCCTTATCATGGTGACCTTTATGAAGTAATGCACCTTTAACTATGACTTTGCAGTGTATATCTCACATATTTGATTGATATGTTTGAATGTTTTGCCCCCCCCTGTAATTCCTGTGAAGCCCCCACACTGTAATAAGTGTTTCCTACCTCCTCCTTGGTCCAGGCATTTGGACGCAATTGGACACAAGGAGGCGCCCTTCCAACCTCCATCCATCCATCCATTTTCTTCCGCTTTATCCGGGGCCGGGTCGCGGGGGCAGCAGTCTCAGCAGAGATGCCCAAACTTCCCGATCCACATACACCTCCTCCAGCTGTTCTGGGGGGACCCCGAGGCGACACCAGGCCAGCTCGGAGACATAGTCCCACCGGCGTGTCCTGGGCCTTCCACGAGGCCTTGTCCCACTAGGACATGCCTGGAACACCTCCCACGGGAGGCGACCAGGAGGCATCCGGAACAGATGCCCGAGCCACCTCAGCTGGCTCCTTTCGACGTGGAGGAGCAGCGACTCTACTCCGAGCTCCTCCCGGGTAACTGAGCTCCTCACCCGATCTTGGAGGGTGCGCCCAGCCACCCTGCGAAGGAAACTCATTTCGGCCGCTTGTATTCGCGATCTTGTCCTTTCGGTCATGACCCAAATCTCATGACCATAGGTGAGGTTGGGAACGTAGATCGATCGGTAAATCGAGAGCTTTGCCTCCCGACTCAGCTCCCTCTTCACCACGACAGTCCGATACAGCGACCGCATCACTGCTGACGCCGCACCGATCCGTCTATTGATCTCACGCTCCATCCGTCCCTCACTCGTGAACAAGATCCCGAGATACTTGAACTCCTCCACTTGAGGCAAGGACCCCCTTCCAACCTTCTCAGTGTAAATGTGAATTGACTTTCTTCAGAGTTAGACTTTAGGTCAAACACCATGAGTGACAGTAACTGACGCTAAATACAATGTGCTCTTTGTTTCCAATAAAAAGTCAGAGGCCTCATTGCTCTTCAGTCACAGACTGAGAAGTGAAGAAGGAAGTCATGGAGCTTCTGCTGTAGACAGAACTAAATGTTATTGCTTTAATTCAAGGAAACACTTATTACAGTGCAGGAGGTACCGGCACTCAGGGAAGGCATCAGGAATGTACAAACGTGTTTTATCAAAAGCTGCATTTCAAAGTGTATACAGCGTTGAGGGCCACGGATTGATTGAGCCAGGTGCATTTAAGAGGGGTTTAAACCGTTCTCCACACCTTTATTTATTAGGCTTAATGCAGCGCTGTCTCACCAATGTTAGTTTTTGATGTTTGAATTGAGTGGAATTTTAGCAGGGAAAAGTAGCATCTCCAGAGGTATGGGCCAAATCACTAAGAAGCACGAGGGCCACAAAAAATTGGTTTGAAGGCCACATTTGGCCCCTGGACCGCACTTTGGGCACCCCTGCTCTAGATTCACTTACGTCTATTGAAACAGTGTATTGTTGTGTAAGCCATTTGTATTAAATGATATGGCCTTGGTTGGTTACTTTTACTTTTTTTTACTTTTAAAGCTGCGCTGATCGAATTATTTTCTTGTAGTAGAGTAAACTTATAGATCCACATTGTAAACGGCAAATTTGTGAAAGAAAAACAAACGGCGTGCGGCTGCGTGTGTCTAAATCTAGCGCATTTCCCCCCCAATGCAAAGTCAGAGAAATTAGCACAGTGTTATAGCATTAACGTGTTTCGCTATGAACTCCGGCTGAGACGAGCTTCTTATGAACTCAAGTGAACAGTGGGGAACAAGTGTGCTAATTTTAAAGCCGTGCACGTATTTCAGTCAAATTGACCTCGAGCCTAAATCATATTAGCTTTATGAATTAGACTCCAGTTCGTAATATTTGTGGTCGGAAATTGCTCTTTGACAACAGAGCATAAAGATGTATTGATAGTAGTCCTTGGGGAATCGAACTCCAGCCCTTTTTTTTGTGTGTTTGTCGACATCCGTTTCATGACAATATGGAGTAGGAATGAACGGTCTAAATCGTTTTCCAAGGACACTCACTGCACATAATGCCGTCCTCCTTCCGTACAGAGCGTGATGAGCTTGTTTTGTGAACAGGATGTGCTGATGATTGACAGGATTGACAGGCCCCTCCTCCCTCCTCTGGACTCTTTAAATGCACCATAATCAAACATCTCAGGGTCATATTCACGCAGACCCAGCGAAACAGGTGAGATCGCCTTTTGCTATACATTATTTCACTATTTCTGATCATCATTTCTATTTATTGCTATGTACTTTATTCCACATGTCCAGTATTTACATTTCATTTTGTCAAGTTTGTGTGCATTTCTTTTCCATTTTTACCGTCTTTGCACCGCCATGTATATACAGAAATGTCCAGGAGCTTTCCATAGTAGTAAAGATTTAAATATGTGTTGTGGAATGGCATCAAAAAGCGTCCAATTGGATTCAAACTGGCATAAATCAAAATTTCTTGCAAAATAACGACATTGTAAAAGTTAAGGTGATCTTTTATCTGTGAAAATGTACCTACTTTTTACATATTTAATGTTATCATTCATCATTCACTGTCTTTTTATGTCTCTGTGATGGTGCTTTTGCTGTATGTTTGTGCCTGTTGTTTGTCCATCTGTCATGACATCAACCTGCCATGGGACTACGGATGAAAATGAGCCTATATGGCTAACTCCGGCACATTTACATGTTGAAGAAACACATGTTGATTAATGTGCACTGTCCCAATTCAAATAAAGATATATAAAAAAATAAAATAAAAAAAAAAGGTCTAAAAGAAGTGGTTCTCAACTGGTGGTTCGGGACCCAAAAGTGGGTCGCAAGATGATTTTCCGTGGCCTATGACAAACCAGTTGATGTTTTTGTTTTAGAGTCCTGATCAAAAGTTTAAGACCAGTTGAAAAATGGCAAGAATTCACATTTTGCATGGTTGGATCTTAACAAGGTTTCAAGTAGAACTTCAATATGCAACAAGAAGAAAAGAAGAGTGAGACAAATTGATATTTGAGAACATTTTTTTATTTGAAACTTTGAAACTTGCCATTTTTCAGCTGGTTTTAAACCTTTGATCGGGACTGTATTTGTAATCAATCTTGAGGGAATTTGATCATCCATGATTTTATCAACTGAACAAAAAAAGAAAAAGGTTGCTTGTTGTTTCCTGATTCTTCATCTGTCGGTCTGTGACAGACTGAAGTGCTTTCAGGCCTCAGCGTCTTTAATGAAAATAAAGAACAAATTCTATTTATTCTATTTATATTTCATGTTACTGTCCCTCATGGTGTCTGATTGTCC